>NW_028270252.1:0-167917 GCF_037043375.1 Chiloscyllium plagiosum | reverse complement strand
GCTGGAGGGAAGACAGAGGGGCGAGCGAGAATGGAGGGGTGTGGGAGGTTGGAGGGGGAGCGCGGGACGGAGTGGGAGGGAGGACAGTGGGGCGAGGGAGCACAGAGGGGCGTGCAAGGGCAGGGGGAGTAAGGACGGAGGGGGATGGAGGAAGGAGAGGGGAGGGAGAACGTAGGGTGGAGGGAGGACAGAGGGGCGAGCAAGGATGGAGGGTGTGGGAGGATGGAGGGGGAACGTGGATGGAGGGGGAGGGAGGACACTGGTGGGAGGGAGGATAGAGGGGCGTGCAAGGACAGGGGGAGGGAGGACGGAGGGGGAAGGGAGGACATAGGGGCGAGCAAGGACGGAGGGGGGTGGGAGGACATAGGGGGAGGGAGGACGGATGGGCCAGCAAGGACGGAGGGGGCGGGAGTATGGAGAGGGGAGGGAGGAAGGAGAAGGGAGGGAGGAAGGAGAAGGGAGGGAGGAAGGAGAAGGGAGGGAGGAAGGGGAAGGGAGGGAGGAAGGAGAGGGGAGGGAGGACGGAGGGGAAGGGAGGAAGGAGAGGGGAGGGAGAACGGAGGCTGGAGGGAGGACAGAGAGGCGAGTGAGGATGGAGGGGTGTGGGAGGATGGAGGGGGAGCGCGGACGCAGCGGGTGGGAGGACAGTGGGGGAGGGAGGACAGAGGGGCGAGCAAGGACGGAGGTGGGAGGGAGGACAGAGGGGGTAGCGAGGATGGAGGGGGAGGGAGGAAGGAGAGGGGAGGGAGGATGGAGAGGCGTGGGAGGAAGGAGGGGGAGGGAGGACGGATGGGGAGGGAGATTGGAAGGGGAGGGAGGACGGGGGGCGAGCAAGGACGGAGGTGGGAGGGAGGACAGAGGGGCGAGCGAGGACGGAG
Organism: Chiloscyllium plagiosum; assembly: GCF_037043375.1. Taxonomy (NCBI): domain Eukaryota; kingdom Metazoa; phylum Chordata; class Chondrichthyes; order Orectolobiformes; family Hemiscylliidae; genus Chiloscyllium; species Chiloscyllium plagiosum. The sequence goes on along the minus strand of NW_028270252.1, from coordinate 167,039 downwards.
GGGTGAGGGAGGACAGAGGGGTGAGCAAGGACGGGTGAGTGAGGACAGAGGGGCGAGCAAGAACGGGGGGAGGGAGGACAGAGGGGCGAGCAAGGACGGAGGGGGAGGGAGGACGGAGGGGGAGGGCGGACGGAGGGGGAGTGGGGACGAAGTGGGAAGGGAGGACGGAGGGTGAGGGAGGATGGAGGGGAGGGAGGAAGGAGAGGGGAGGGAGGAAGGAGAGGGGTGGGAGGAAGGAGAGGGGAGAGAGGACGGAGGGAGGAGGGAGGACGGAGGGGGAAGGGAGGACAGTGGGGCGAGGGGGGATAGAGGTGGAGGAAGGGCGGATGGGGAGGGAGGAAGGAGAAGGGAGGGAGGGTGGAGGGGGAGCGAGGAAGGAGAGGGGAGGGAGGACGGAGGGGTGAGCGAGGACGGAGGGTGTGGGAGGAGGGAGAGGGGATTGAGGACGGAGGGGTGAGGGAGGGAGGAGAAGGGTGGGAGAATGGAGGGGGAGGAAGGAGAGAGGGGGAAGCGAAGACGGAAGGGGGGAGGGAGGATGGAGGGGGGAGCGAGGACGCAGGGGAGAGGGAGAACGTTGTGGGGAGGGGGGACGGAGGGGTGTTTCTATGTCTCTCTCGCTCTTTTCTACCTCCTCGTCTCTCCCTCTTTCTTTCTCACCTGCTCCTCCTCCTCCTCTCCTCCCCACTCCTTCCTCCCACTCCTCTCTCTGTTTTCCCCTCCATTACCCTTGCCTTCCCCCTCTCCTTCCCTCGCACTCGCCTTTCTCCCTTCTTCTGCCCCTCTCCTTCCGCCCCTCTCCTTCTGCCCCTCTCCTTGCCCCTTCTCCTTGCCCCCTCTCCTTGCCCCCTCTCCTTGCCCCCTCTCCTTCCGCCCGTCACCTTCCGTACCTCTCCTTCCGACCCTCTCCTTCCCCCTTTTCCTTCCCCCTCCTTCTAACCTCTCTCCTTCCCCGCCCCCTCTCCTTCCCCCTCTCGTTCACTCCTCTCCTTCCCCCCTTCCCACTCAGCACACCCCCTCCATCCCCCTTAATTTCCCCCTCCTTCCCTACCCCTCGCCTTCCCCGTCCTCTGTCCCCTCTCCCCTTCCATTCTCCCCTTCCCCCTTTTCTCCTTCCCCAATCTCGCCTTACCCCTCTGCTCTCCACCTCTGCCCCCTTCCCCAACTCTCCTTCCCCCTTCCCCGTCTTCCTCCCCCTTCCCCCTCTACATTTACCCTCTCCTTCCCTCCTTCCCTCCTTCCCCCCACATACTCTCCTTCCTCCCCCTCCCTCATTACCCCCTCTCCTCCACCCCTACTCCCTCCTTCCCCCGTTCACTACCTTCTCCTTCCACCACTCTCCTTCCCCTCCCCTACCTTCCCACATCTCCTTCGCGTTCCCCCTCCCCCACCTCAACTTCCCCCCTTATCTCCCCTCTTTCCCCCTCTCCTTCCATCCTCTCCTTCCCCCTCTCCTCTCCCCTCTCCTCCCCACTCTCTCCTCCCACTCATTCCTCCGCTCATTCACCCCACTCCTCCCCCTCTTTCACCCCTCTCCTCCTCCCTCACTTCTCCTTCCCCCACTCCCTCCCCTTCCCTCCTTCCCTTCTCTTCTACCCCTCCTTCCCCCCTCCTACCCCTTCACCTTCCATCCCTCTACCTCCTCTCCCTTCCCTTCCCAAATCTCCTTCCCATCCCTTCCTTCACCACCTCTCATTTCCCCCCTCCTTCATCCCCCCCCCCTCCATTTCCCCATAACCACCTCCCCCCCAATCACGTCTCCTCTTCTCTCCGTTGTGGGACTGTTTTATGGGAGAAGTATTCACTTTTTTGGGATCATTGGAATCTCTTTCGGAGTAGAAGTGACCTGTACAAGAAGGATGGATTGCACCTAAATTGGAAGGGGTCTAATATACTGGTGGGGAGATTTGCTAGAGCTGCTCGGGAGGATTTAAGGTGGGTTGGGGGAGGACCCAGGGAGATAGTGAGGAAAGATATCAATCTAAGACTGGGACGGTTATATACAGAAGCGAGTCAAAGAGTAAGGGCAGGCAGGGACAGGGTAGGACTAATAAATTAAACTGCATTTATTTCGATGCAAGGGGCCTAACATGGAAGGCAGATGAACTCAGGGCATGGTTAGGAACATGGGATTGCGTTAAAGGACAAAAAATGAAAGACAATGTGAAGCTCAGGAACATGCCCTTCTGCCCTCCAAGCCTGAGCAAATCAAAACTTCTGTCTAAATCTGTTGGCCAATTCCTAAGTATCGGTATCCCTCTGCTCCTCACCTACTCATACATGTGTACAGACACATCTTAAAAGTATCTACCGTGCCTGCCTCTACCACCTCTGCTGGCAACCCATTCCAATAGACAATAGACAATAGGTGCAGGAGTAGGCCATTCAGCAAATCGAACCTGCACCGCCATTCAAAATGATCATGGCTGATCATTCCTAATCAATATCCTAATCCTGCCTTTCTCCTCATCTCTGTCCTAAATGGTCTACCCCGTATTTTTAAGCTGTGTCCACTGGTTCGGCACTCACCCATCAGCGGCAAGTTGTTTCCTGCTGCCAGAGTGTCCAATCTTTTAATAATCTTATACGTTTCAATCAGATCCCCTCTCAGTCTTCTAAACTCAAAGCCCATTCTGCCTTTCAAGCCTGCACCGCCATTCAATATGATCATGGCTGATCATCCTTATTCAGTATCCTGTTCCTGCCTTATCTCCATACCCCTTGATTCCACTATCCTTGAGAGCTCTATCCAACTCTTTCTTAAATGAATCCAGAGACTGGGCCTCCACTGCCCTCTGGGACAGTGCATTCCACACAGCCACCACTGTCTGGGTGAAAAAGTTTCCCCTCATCTCTGTCCTAAATGGTCTACCCCGTATTTTTAACCTGTGTCCTCTGTTTCGGCACTCACCCATCAGCGGAAACATGTTTCCTGCCTCCAGAGTGTCCAATCCTTTAATAATCTTATATGTCTCAATCAGAGCCCCTCTCAGTCTTGTAAACTCAAGGGTATACAAGCCCAGTCGATCCAGTCTTTCAGCGTAAGGTAGTCCCGCCATTCCAGGTATTGACCTCGTGAACCTACACTGCACTCCCTTAATAGCCAGAAAGTCTTTCCTCAAATTTGGAGACCAGAACTGCACACAGTATTCCAGGTGTGGTCTCACCAGAGCCTGTATAGCTGCAGAAGAACCTTTTTGCTTCTATACTCAATCCCTCTTGTTATGAAGGCCAGTATGCTATTAGCCTTCTTCACTACCTGCTGTACCTGCATGCTTACCTTCATTGATTCGTGTACAAGAACACCCAGATCTCCTTGTACTGCCCCTTTACCTAACTTGACTCCATTTAGGTAGTAATCTGCCTTCCTGTTCTTACCAACGAAGTGGATAACCATACATTTATCCACATTAAACTGCATCTGCCATGCATCTGCCCACTCACCTAACTTGTCCAGGTCACCCTGTAATCTCCTAACATCCTCATCACATTTCACCCTGCCACCCAGCTTAGTATCATCAGCAAATTTGCTAATGTTATTACTAATACCATCTTCTATGTCATTAATATATATTGTAAAAATCCGCGGTCCCAGCACTGATACTGTGGGACCCGACTGGTCACTGCCTGCCATTCCGAAATGGAACCGTTTATCACTACTCTTTGTTTCCTATCAGCCAACCAACTTTCAATCCAAGTTAGTACTTTGCCCCCAATACCAAGCGCCCTAATTTTACTCACTAACCTCCTATGTGGGACTTTATCAAAAGCTTTCTGAAAGTCCAGGTACACTACATCTACTGGATCTCCCTCGTCCAACTTCAGATTTACATCCTCAAAAAATTCCAGAAGATTAGTCAAGCATGATTCCCCCTTCACAAATCCATGCTGACTCTTACCAATCCTGTTACTACCAACCAGATGTGTCATAATTTCATTCTTTATAATAGTCTCCAGCATCTTTCCCACCACTGAGGTCAGACTAACTGGTCTATAATTGCCTGCTTTCTCTCTCCCAACTTTCTTAAAAAGCGGTACAACATTAGCCACCCTGCAATCCGCAGGAACTGATCCTGAATCTATCGAACTCCGGAAAATAATCACCAACGCATCCACGATTTCTCGAGCTACCTCCTTCAGTACCCTGGGATGTAGACCATCAGGCCCTGGGGACTTATCAACCTTCAGACCTAACAGTCTCTCTGACACAAACACCAACAAGCCAGGGAACTCGAGATCGGTGTACCTGACGTCGGTGGTGGGCAATTTGTTGGAGGGAATCCTGAGGGACAGGATGTACATATTCCGCAAAGACCGTTCCCTCCGTGACTACCTGGTCAGGTCCACGCCCCCCTACGACCCACCCTCCCATCCTGGCACTTTCCCCTGCCACCGCAGGAACTGTAAAACCTGTGCCCACACCTCCTCCCTCACCTCCATCCAAGGCCCTAAAGGAGCCTTCCACATCCATCAAAGTTTTACCTGCACATCCACTAATATCATCTATTGTATCCGTTGCTCCCGATGCGGTCTCCTCTACATTGGGGAGACTGGACGCCTCCTAGCAGAGCGCTTTAGGGAACATCTCAGAGACACCCGCATCAATCAACCAAATCGCCCAGTGGCTCAACATTTCAACTCCCCCTCCCACTCTGCCGAGGATATGGAGGTGCTGGGCCTCCTCCACCGCCGCTCCCTCACCACCAGACGCCTGGAGGAAGAACGCCTCATCTTCCGCCTCGGAACACTTCAACCCCAGGGCATCAATGTGGATTTCAACAGTTTCCTCATTTCCCCTTCCCCCACCTCATCCTAGTTTCTAACCTCCAGTAACTCGACCTGTCCAGACTTGTCCGACCTGCCCAGCTCCTTTTCCACCTATCCACTCCACCCTCTCTTCCCTGTCCTATCACTTTCATCTCCTTCCCCACCTACCTATTGTACTCTATGCTACTCTCTCCCCACCCCCACCCTCCTCTAGCTTATCTCTCCATGCTTCAGGCTCTCTGCCTTTATTCCTGATGAAGGGCTTTTGCCTGAAACGTCGATTTTGCCTGTCCTCGGATGCTGCCTGAATTGCTGTGCTCTTCCAGCACCACTAATCCAGAATCTGGTTTCCAGCATCTGCAGTCATTGTTTTTACCATGTATTTGGAACGGCAAGGACTGATTAGGGATAGTCAACATGGCTTTGTGCATTGGAAATCATGTCTCACAAACTTGACTAGGTTTTTTGAAGAAGTAACAAAGAGAATTGATGAGAGCAGAGCAGTAGATGTGATCTTTCTGGACTTCAGTAAGGCGTCCAACAAGGTTCCCCGTGGGATACTGGTTAGCAAGGTTAGATCTCATGGAATACAGGGAGAACTAGCCATTTGGATACAGAACTGGCTCAAAGGTAGAAGACAGAGGGTGGTGGGTTGTTTTTCAGATTGGATGCCTGTGACCAGTGGAGTGGCACAAGGATCGGTGCTGGGTCCACTACTTTTTATCATTTAAATGATTTGGATGCGAACATAAGAGGTACAGTTAGTCAGTTTGCAGATGACACCACAATTGTGTGTAGTGGACAGCGAAGGGGGTTTCCTCAGGTTACAACAGGATCTGGACCAGATGGGCCAATGGGTTGAGAAGTGGCAGATGGAGTTTAATTCAGATAAATGCGAGGTGTTGAATTTTGGGAAAGCAAATCTTAGCAGGACTTCTACATTTAATGGTAAGGTCCTAGGGTGTGTTGCTGAACAAAGAGACCTTGGAGTGCAGGTTCACAGCTCCTTGGAGTCGCAGGTAGATAGGATAGTGTAGGCAGCTTTTGGTATGCATTCCTTTATTGGTCAGAGTATTGAGTACAGGAGTTGGGAGGTCATGTTGTGGTTATACAGGACATTGGTTTGGCCACTGGTGGAATATTGCGTGCATTTTTGGTCTCTTTCCTATCGCAAAGATGTTGTGAAACTTGAAAGAGTTCAGAATGGATTCACAAGGATGTTGCCAGGCTTGGAGGTTTTGAGCTATTGGGAGAAGCTGAATAGGCTGGGGCTGTTTTCCCTGGAGCGTCAGAGGCTGAGGGGTGACCTGATAGATGTTTACAAAATTATGAGGGGTATGGATAGGGTAAATAGACAAAGTCTTTTCCCTGAGCTCAGGGAGTCCAGAACTAGAGGACAAAGGTTTAGGGTGAGGGGAAAGATATAAAAGCGACCTAAGGGGCAAAGTTTTCACACAGAGGGTGATACGTGTATGGAATGAGCTGCCAGAGGAAGTGGTGGAGGCTGGTACAATTGCAACATTTAAAAGGCATTTGGATGGTATATGAATAGGAAGGGTTTGGAGGGATATGGGTTGGGTGCTGGCAGGTGGGACTAGATTGGGTTGGGATATCTGGTCGGCATGGACATGTTGGACCGAAGGGTTTGTTTCCATACTGTACGTGTCTATGACTCTACGACTCTAAATCAGTAACCACCGACAGTTGGATGAATTTCAAGTCAGTACAAATCGGTGAGCACTGACATTTCAAAACATTTTGGGGCAGTACAAATCAGTAACCAGTGACAGTAAGAAACATTTTGGGTTAGTACAAATCAGTAACCGCAGACATTTGGAAAAATTTTGAGGCAGTGCAAATCAGTAACTACCAACAGTTGGATGAAGTTTGAGTCAATACAAATCAGTAACCACGGACACTTTGAAAACTTTCTCGTCATTGAAATCAGTAACTACCAACAGTTAGAGAAATTGCTGGTCAGTTCAAATTGGTGAGCACTGACATTTCAAACGAACTTGGGTGAGTACAAATCAGTAACCATCCAACTTAGAAAAACTGAGGGTCAGTTACAAATCAGTAACCACCAAAACTGAGAATAATTTGGGGTCAGTACAAATCAGTAACCATTGACGGTTGGAAACATTGCGGGTCAGTACAAATCGCTAAGCACTGAGATTTCAAAAATTTCAGGTCACACAAATCAGTCACCACAAACACTTAGAAAACTTGTGGGTCAGTTACAAATCAGTAACCACCGACAGATGGAAAAATTTATTATCAGTAGAAATCAGTGAGCACTGACACTTCAAAAGAATTTGGGTCAGTGCAAATCAGGAACAACTGATACATGGAAAGAATTCTGGTTAGTGCAAATCAGGAAACACTGACATTTCGACATACTTCAGGGCAGTGCACATCAGTAATCACTGACACAGAAAATAATTTCAGGTCAGCAGAAATCAATAATTACTGACAGTGGGAAAAGTTAGTGTCAGTGCAAATCAGTAACCACCGACAGTTGGAACAATTTGGGGTCAGTACAAATCAGTGAACATCCGTGCTGAGCAACATTTGTGCTCAGTAAAAATCTCTAACCACAGACACTGAGAAAATGTTCAGGTAAGTGCAAATCAGGAACCACTGACAATTGGAAACATTTCGTGTCAGTACAAATCAGTCAGCACCGACATTTGGAAAAATTACGGGTCAGTACAAATCGATGACCACTGATCATTCAAAAGAATTTGGGTCATTGCAAATCAGTAACCACTGCTACATGGAAAGAATTCTGCTAAGTGAAAATCAGGAAACACTGACACTTCGACAAACTTCAGGGCGGTGCAAAGCAGTAATCACTGACACAGAGAATACTTTCAGGTCAGTAGAAATCAGTAACCACCGACAGGTGGAAAACTTACGGGTCAGTACAAATCGGTAAGCACTGACATTTTAAAACACTTTGGGACAGTGCAAATCAGTCACCTTCTGCGCTTAGCAAAATTTGTGCTCAGTAACCACCAACACTGAGAAAATGTTCGGGTCAGTGCAAATCAGTAAACACTGGTACATGGAAAATAATTCTCGTCGGTGCAAATCACGAAACACTGACACATTGACAAACTTTCGGGCAGTGCAAATCAGTAACCACTGATAGTTGGAAAAAATGTTGTGTCAGTACAAATCAGTCAGCACCGACATTTGGAAAAATTACGGGTCAGTACAAATCGGTGAGCACTGATCCTTCAAAAGAATTTGGGACAGTGCAAATCAATAACCATCCACACATAAAAACGTTCGGGTCAGCAGAAATCAGTAACCACCAAAACTGAGAATAATTTGGGGTCAGTGCAAATCAGTAACCACAGATCGGTTGGAAAAACTGCGGGTCTGTACAAATCGATAAGCTCTGAGATTTCAAAAATTTCAGGTCAGTTACAAATCAGTAACCACCAACAGTTGGAAAAATTACGGGTCAGTTCAAATCGGTGAGTACTGACACTTTAAAATAATTTGGCACAGTGCAAATCAGTAACCACTGATACATGGAAAAAATTCTGGTTAGTGTAAATCAGTAATCACTGACACTTGGAATAATTGCACATCAGTCGAATCAATAATCACCGACAGTTGGAAAAATTTAGGGTCAGTGAAAATCAGTAACCACAGACGATTGGAAAAATTGCGCGTAAGTACAAATTGATAAGCACTGAGATTTCAAAAATTTCGGGTCAGTTACAAATCAGAAACCACCGACAGTTGGAAAAATTTAGGGTCAGTTCAAATCAGTAAGCACTGACACTTCAGAAAATGTCTAGTCAGTGAAAATCAGTAACCATTGACAGTTTGAAAAATTTATGGTGAGTACAAATCAGTAAGCACTGACACTTCAAACGAATTTGGGTCAGTGCAAATCAGTAACCACTTATACATGGAAAAAAATTCTGGTTGGTGAAAATCAGGAAACATAGACAATTGGAAAAATTGAGGGTCAGTTCAAATCAGTAACCACTGACACTTCGAAAAATGTAGGGTGAGTACAAATCAGTAATCACCAAAATGTGGAAAAATTAGGGGTAAGTACAAATCGGTGAGCACTGACATTTAAAAAAAAAATTGTGTCAGTGCAAATCAGTCACCATCCGCGCTAAGCAAAATTTGTGCTCAGTAAAAATCAGTAACCACCGACACTGAGAAAATGTTCGGGTCAGTGCAAATCAGTAAACACTGGTACATGGGAAAACATTCTGGTTGGTGCAAATCACAAAACACTGACACTTCGACAAACTTTGGGGCAGTGCAAATCAGTAACGACTGACAGTTGGAAAAAATGTCGTGGCAGTACAAATCAGGAACCAGTGACAGTAAGAAAAGTTTCGTGTCAGTACAAATCAGTAACCAGTGACATATGGAATAATTTCGGGTCAGTACAAATCAGTGAGCACTGACACTTCAAAAAAATTTGCGACAGTGCAAATCAGTAACCATCTACACTTAAAAAACATTCAGGTCAGAAGAAATCAGTAATCACCAAAACTGAGAATAATTTGGGGTCAGTACAAATCAGTTACCACTGATACATGGAAAAAATTCTGATCGGTGCAAATCAGGCAACATTGACACTTCGACAAACCTCAGGGCAGTTCAAATCAGTAACCACTGACACTTACAATAATTACAGGTCAGTAGAAATCAATAACCACCGACAGTTGGAAAAATTTATGGTTAGTACAAATCAGTAAGCACTGACACTTGGAATAACTTAGGGTCAGTGCAAATCAGTAACCACTGACGGTTGGAAAATTGCAGGTCAGTACAAATCCATAAGCAGTGAGATTTCAAAACTTTCGCATCAATGCAAATCAGTAACCATCCACACTTAGAAAAGGTTCGGGTCAGTAGAAATCAGTAACCACCAAAACTGAGAATAATTCGGGGTCAGTACAAATCAGTAACCACTGATACATGGAAAAAAAATTCTAGTCGGTGCAAATCTGGAAAATGACAGCTGGAAAAAATCACGGTCAGTTCAAATCAGTAAGCCCTGTCACTTTGAAAAATATTGGGCGAGTACAAATGGGTAATCACCAAAATATGGAAAAATTATGCGTCAGTACAACTCTGTGAGCACTGACCTTTTAAAAAAATTGGGGTCAGTGCAAATCAGTCACCATCCGCGCTAAGCAAAATTTGTGTTCAGTAATAATCAGTAACCACCGACACTGAAAAAATGTTCGGGTCAGTGCAAATCAGTAAACACTGCTACATGGAAAACTATTCTGGTTGGTGCAAATCACAAAACACTGACACTTCGACACTCTTTGGGGCAGTGCAAATCAGAAACCACTGACAGTTTGAAAAATTTCGGGTCAGTACAAATCAGTAACCACGGACATTTGGAAAAAATTCGTGTCGGTACACATCGGTGAGCACTGACACTTCAAAAGAATTTCGGACAGTGCAAATCATTAACCATCCACACTTAGAAAAGGTTCAGGTCAGTAGAAATCAGTAACCACCAAAACTGAGAATAATTTGGGGTCAGTACAAATCAGGAACCACTGATACATGGAAAAAAAATCAGGTCGGTGCAAATCAGGAAACAGTGACACTTTGACAAACTGTGGAGCAGTGCAAATCAGTAACCACCGACAGATGGAAAAAATTCGGGTCAGTACAAATCGATAAGCACTGACATTTCAAAACAATTTGGGTCAATACAAATCAGTCACCATCCACACTTAGAAAAACTGAGGGTCAGTTACAAATCAGTAAGCACCGACAGTTGGAAAAATTTAGGGTCAATTCAAATTAGTAAGCACTGACACTCCAAACAATTTCTAGTCAGTGAAAATCAGTAACCACTGACAGTTGGAAAAAAATAGGGTCAGTTCAAATCAATAAGCACTGATACTTCGAAAAATATTGGGTGATTACAAATCAGTAATCACCAAAAATTGGAAAAATTACGGATCAGTACAAATCGGTGAGCACTGACATTTCAAAAGAATTTAGGTCAGTGCAAATCAGTAACCATCCACACTTAGAAAAGGTTCAGGTCAGTAGAAATCAGTAACCACCAAAACTGAGAATTATTTGGAGTCAGTCCAAATCAGTAACCACTAATACATGGAAACAAAATTCTGGTCAGTGCAAATCATGAAACACTGACACTTTGACAAACTTTAGGGCGGTGCAAATCAGTAACCACTGACGCTTAGAATAATTTCAGGTCAGTACAAATCAATAACCACTGACAGTTAGAAAAAATTCTATTAGTGCAAATCAGTAACCACTGACAGACGAATTTCAAGTCAGTTCAAATCAGTAACCACCGACAGTTGGAAACATTACAGGTCAGTACAAATTGGTAAGCACTGACATTTCAAACAATTTTGGGACCATGAAAATCAGTCACCATCCACGCTTAGAAAAATTTGTGCTCAGTAAAAATCACTAACCATCGACACTAAGAAAATGTTCGGGTCTGTGCAAGTCAGGAACCACTGAGACGTGGAAAGATTTCGGGTCAGTGCAAATGAGTAACCACTGACAGGTGGAAAAATTACAGGTCAGGACAAATCGGTAAGCACTTACATTTCAAAAAATTCTGGGTCAGTGCAAATCAGTTACCATCCACGCTTAGCAAAATTTGGGGTCAGTACAAATCAGTAACCACTGACACTGAGAAAATGTTGGGGTCAGTGCAAATCAGTAATCACTGATCCATGGAAAAATCTTCGGGTCTGTGCAAATCAGGAAACACTGAGACATGGAAAGATTTTGGGTCAGTACAAATCAGTAACCACCGACAGTTGGATTAATTTTGGGTCAGTACAAATCAGTGAGCACTGACATTTCAAACGAACTTGGGTGTGCAAATCAGTAAACATCCACACTTAAAAAAAATCAGGTCAGTACAAATCACTAACCACCCACATTGAGAAAATGTTTGGATGAGTACAAATCAGTAACCACTGACACATGGAAAAAATACTGGTCGGTGCAAATCAGGAAACACTGACCATTAGAAAAAATTCAGGTCAGTTCAACCCTGCAACAACCAACACTTAGAATAATTTCTGGTCAGTAGAAATCAGTAACCACCGACAGTTGGAAAAATTTAGAGTCGCAAATTGGTGACCACTGACATTTCAAAAAATTTGGGAACGTACATATCAGTAAACATCCAAACTTAGAAAAATTTAGGGTCAGTACAAATCAATAAGCACCGACACTAAGAAAATCTTTGGATCAGAGCAAATCAGTAACCATCCACACTTAGAAAAAAATAGTGTCAGTACAAATCAGTGACCACTGACACATGAAAAAAAATTCTGGTTAGTGCAAACCAGGATACACTGACACTTCGACAAACCTCAGGGCAGTGCAAATCAGTAATCACCAACACTTGGAAAAATTTGGGGTCAGTACAAATCGCTAAACACCGACATTTGGAAAAAAATCATGTGAGCGCAAATCAGTAACCACTGACAGTTGGAAAAATTTCGGGTCGGTACAACTCAGAAATCACTGACTCTGAGAAAATGCTGGGTTAGTGCAAATCAGTAACCACAGACACTTAGAGAAAATTCAGGTCCGTACAAATCAGTTACAACCAACAGTTTGAAAAATTTCTGCTCTGTACAAATCAGTAACCAACGACAGTTGGAAAAAAATGGGGTCAGTACAAATCAGTAAGATCTGACTATTTGAAAAATTTTGGGTCAGTACACATCAGTAACCACCGAGAATTTGAAAAAATTCCAGTCAGTTTACATCAGTAACCACGAACAGTTGGAAACATTTCGGGTCAGTGCAAATCAGGAACCAGTGACAGTTTGAAAAATTTCAAGTCAGTACAAATCAGTAACCACTGACACTAAGAACGATTTTGGGTCTGTGCAAATCAGTAAACATCCACACTTGGAAAGATTTGGTGTCTGTACAAATCAGCAACCACCGACATTTGGAAAAAATTCGGGGCAGTGCAGATGATACATCACCGACACTTCGAAAAATTTGGGGTCAGTGCAAATCAGTAACCACTGAGAGTTGGATGAATTTCAAGTCAGTACAAATCAGTAAGCAGCGACACTGAGAATAATTTAGGGTCAGTATAAATCATTAACCACCGACAGGTGGAAAAATTATGGGTAGTACAAATTGGTAAGCACTGACATTTAAAATAATTTTGGGACAGTGCAAATCAGTAACCATCCACACTTAGAAAAATTTGGGGTCAGTACAAATCAGTAACCGCTAACACATGGAGACATTTCTGGTTATGGCAAGTCAGGAAATACTCACATCAACAAACTTTGGGGCTGTGCAAATCAGTAATATCTGACACTTAGAAACATTTTGGGTCCGTACAAATCTGTAACCACCAAAAAGTGGAAAAATTGCAGGTCAGTACAAATCAGTAAGCACTGACATTTCAAAACATTTCTGGACAGTGCAAAGCAGTAACCCACGACATAAGAAAAAAATTGGGTCAGTGCAAATCCATAACCATCCACACTTGGAAACATTTGGGGTCAGTGCAAATCAGTAACCACCGACAGTTGGATAAATTTCGGGTCAGGAAAAATTAGTGTAGGAAAAGATTTGCTAACCCACGGTAGGCCCACAAAAGCAAAATTGGCCAAACTGTACCAGAACAACCAGAATTCCCCAGCAGCTCACAAGCCGAATCAGACAGCACGCATACAAGGGATTAGGCTTTCTGCTCCCACGTACATGACACGGCACCACAGATATCTCAAAGCCCTAAGGGCAGTTTCACAACCCATCAATACTAAAGCCACACAAGGAGCACACATACTCCCTCACTCACGCATTCTCACATATACACTCTCTCTACCAAGTCTCCAACTATTGATGCCCATGTAACTGTTCTCTGATATACTTCTTACACGGATTGGTTCCCTACTCACATTTGGTCATTTTGGGGTGTGCTGAACTGAAACTCAAATTTCCTGATGTTTGCAACATTTCTCCTTTTTTAAAAAACTGATTCCCCTTCCATTGGCAATCCACACCAATTTTCTAATGCAATGGCATTGTGTATCAAATCTCTCATTTCTTGACGTCCACCAATTCTCACCCGATTTAGGTGTGGCATATTCTAATTCTCCCATTTGCTGGTGCAATGTCTCTCAATTCTCTCATTTCGTCCCACTGTGCACCACTTCTTCCATTTAGTGTTTCCCTGCAACAATTCTCCCATGTCGGCCTCCACTACCAGTATTCTCTAATTATGGCCTGCCCTGCATCAAATCTCCAAATTACCTTATTGTTGCACTGCACCAAATCTCCCACTTCACCTTTCCCCATTTCCATTTCCCTTCCCCACATTACCATCTCCGTCGCCCCCATCTCCTTCCCCCATCTCCTTCCTCCAGCTCCTTCCCCGAACCTTTTTTCCTCCACCTCTTCCCCCCTCATTCCCCCTTCCCCCCGGTCTTTCGCCCCCTCCATCCACCTCCCCTCTCCTTCACCCCCTCCCTGTCTCCTTCTCCCCATTTCCTTCCACCCCTTCTCCTTCCACCCCTTCTCCTTTCACATCCCTCTCCAAACCCCCACTCCTTCCCCCCACTTCTTCCCCATTCCTTCCCCTTCTCCTTCTCCCTCCATCCCCTTCCCTCCCTCTCTCCATCCTCTCCTTCCCCCTCTCCTTCCCCTTCCCCTTCCCCCTCCATCCCTTTCCACCTCTTCCCCGTCCCCCTCTCCTTCCCCCTACCCCTCTACCTGTACATACCACCTCCCCCTCTCTACACCTCTCCTTCCACCCACTCTTTCCCCCCATCCCTACCACCTCTCCTTCCCCCTTCTCCTTCCCCCCTTCTTCCCCTCTCGTTCAACTTCCTCCCTTCCTTCCTATCACTTTCTCCCCTTCCCCCTTCTTCCCCACTGTTGCCCCCTTTCCCTTCCCTTTCCCCTCCCCCTCTCCTTCCCATTGTCTCCTTTCCCCCATCATTCCCACCTTCGTCCACTTTCCTTTCCTTCCCCCTTCTTGCAATGTAGGCCACTCTACAGATTGTTTAAAACACAGCAAGATCCCACAAGTAGCATAATTCAAATATTAGAACAAATCTTTGGATCGAGTTTCTCATTCAAGATTTTAATTCCCTCCTTGGGGAGTCCTGTGTGTTAGACACTCACTGGGGATTGATGAGTTTGTGTCAAATCCCAGGGTCCGGTTACTTTAACCCTAGGTTTCAAAACTGTTTTAAATACAACAGAGCCCCAATCTGACAGGAGCCAGTTACCCAGAGGCCCCTAAAACCCAGGGTCGCCCAGAGGAGATTAAACCTCGGGGTAAATAAACTCACAACTCACGTGGGCCCCCACAGGGTGCAGCCTGTCGAACAGGCCTCAGGTCTCAGGACCGTGTCCCCTCTGGAGAAAGGGAGGGGGTGAAGGGAGGGGATAAGGGAGAAGGGGAAGGGAGGGGGAGGGAGAGGGGGAGGGAGGGGTGGAAGGGATGGGTGGGGGAGAATGGAGGGGGGAGATGGGAGGGGGAAGAGAGGGGGAAGGGAGGGAGTGAAAGGAGAAGTGGGGAATAGAGAAGGGGAGAATGGAAAGGGGAGAAGGGAGGGGCGAAGGGAGAGGGGGAAGGAGACAGGGAAGGGAGTGGGGAAAGGAGAGCAAAGGGAATGGGGAAAGGAGGGGGTGAAGGGAAGGGAGGGGGATGGGGGATGGATGGGGGGATGTGAGGGGAAGGGAGGGGGAAGGGGGAATGGAGAGGGGCAAGGGTAACGGGGAGGGAGAAGGGGTGGATGGGGGCAGAAGGGAGAGGGGAGGAGGTGGTAGGGAGAGACAGAAGGGAGGTGTTGAGGGGGGAACGGAGGGGAAGGGAGGGGGAATGGAGGGGGAATGGGGGGAAGGGAGAGGGGAGGAAGAAGGGGTGGAGGGGGGAAGGAAGTGGAGGAGGAGGGGTGTAAGGGAGAAGGGGAAGGGAGGGGGAGGCAGGGGGAAGGGAGGGAGAGAAGGGAGAGGGGAGAAGGGAGAGGGGGAGAATGGAGACGGGGAAGGGAAAGGAGGGGGAATGGAGAGATGGATGAAGGGAGAAGGAGGGAAAGGAGAAGGGGAAGACGGGAGGGAGGGGGAAGGACAGGGTGGGGGAAGGGAGAGGGGGAAGCGAAGAGGGAAGGGAGGGGGGGAGGGAAGGGGAAAGGGGGGAAGGGAGGGGTGGGAGAGGTGGTGGAAGGAGAAGGGGGAAGGAGAGGGGAGAAGGCGAAAATGAAGGAAAGGAGTAAGGAATGGAAGGGAAGGAGTGTGGGGTTGGAGAGGGGTGCGAAAGGAGAGGGGGTAGGAGGGGAGAAGGGGGAAGGAGACGGAGGGAAAGAAGGGGAGAAGGGGAGGAAGGAGGGGAAGGAGAGGGGGAGTGGGAATGAGGGGGGAAGGAGGGGGAAGAAGGGGAGAAAGAGAAGGGGTAAGAGGGGGAAAGGAGGGGGAAGGAGAGGGCGAGGAGAATGGGGGAAGGAGAGGGGCAGGAGAGCAGGGAGGAAGGGGAAGGAGAGGGGAGGAGAGGGTGGAGGGAGGAGGGAGAGGGGGCGGACAGGGGTAGTAGAGGGGGAGGAGTGGGGGCAGGAGAGGGGAGAGCAAAGGGGGAAGGACGAAGGAGGGGAGAGAAGAGGGGAAGGGGCTAAGGAGAAGGGGGAATGTGAGACGGGAAGGAGGGGGGAAAGGAGGGGGGAGGAGAAATGGAGGAGAGGAGAAGGAGAGGGGGAAGGAACGCGAGGATGGGGAAAGGAGAGGGAGGAAGCAGGGGGACGGAGAAGTTGGAATGAGAAGGGGGAGGAGAGCCAGGGGAAGGAGACAGGGAAAGGAGGGGGGAAGTGGGGGTGGAAGGAGAAATGGAGAGGGGAAGGAGGGGGGAAGGAGGGGGGTAGGAGAGGGAGGAAGGAGAGGGAAGAAGGGGAGAAAGAGAAGTGGGTAAGAGGGGGAAAGGAGGGGGAAGGAGAGGGGGTATGGTAAGAAGAGGGGAGGAAGGTGAAGGAGGAGGAAGGGGAGAAAGAGATGGGGGAAAGAGGGTGGGGAGGAAGAGAGGGGATGGAGAGGGTGAGGAAGGAGAGGGGGGAAGGAGAGGGGGAAAGAGAGAGGGGAGGAGGGGGGAAATAGAGGGTGGAGGACAAGGGGAAGAGGGGGACAGAAGAGGGGGAGGAGAGGGGCGGACAGGGGAATGGAGGGGGAAGGAGAGGGGTGAGGAGGGGGGAAGGAGACGGGGAAGTAGAGGGAAGAAGGGGAGAAAGAGAAGGGGGTAAGAGGGGGAAAGGAGGAGGGCAAGGAGAGGGGAAGTGGGTTGGGGAAGGAGAGAGGGGCAAGGAGATGGGGGAAGGAGAAATGGAGGAGAGGGGTAAAGGAGAGGGAGGAGGAGGAGCGAAGGAGAGGGAGGAAGGAGGGGGAAACGGGGAGAAAGAGAAGGGTGTAAGAGGGGAAGAAGAGATCGTGAGGGAAGGAAAGAGGGGAAAGGGGCTGGGGAAGGAGAGGGGGGTAGGAGAAGGAGAGAGGGAGGGAAGAAGAGGGGGAAGGAGAGAATGGAGAAGGAAGGGGAGGAGAATGGGCAAGGGTGGAAGCAGAAGGGGAAGGGGAGGGGGTAAGGAGAGGGGAAAGGAGAGGGGGAAGGAGTGGGGTAGAAGAGGGGGAAGGAGAGTGGGGAGGTGGGGGTAAGGAGAGGGGGTAGGACAGGGAGGAGGGGGAATGGAGAGGGGGAGGAGAGAAGGTGGGGGAGGAGAGGGGCGCTGACAGGGGGAAGGATGGGGTGAGGTGAGAAAGAGATGGGGGTAAGAGGGGTGGGAAGAGGGGGAAAGCTGGAGGGCAAGGAGGGGGGATGGGGAAGGAGAGGGGAGGAGGGGAATGGAGGGGGAAGGAGGGGGAAGGAGAGGGATGTAAGGAGAAGGGGAAAGGAGAAAGGGTGGAAGGAGGGGGAAGGAGAGGGAGGAAGGAGAGGGAAGAAGGGGAGAAAGAGAAGTGGGTAAGAGGGGGAAAGGAGGGGGAAGGAGAGGGGGGGTGGGAAGGAGAGGGGAGGAGGGTGAAGGAGGGGGAAGGGGAGAAAGAGAAGGGGGTAAGAGGGGGAAAGAGGGGGAAGGTGGAAGGTGAGGAGGCTAGGAGAGGGGTAAGGAGAGGGGGAAGGAGAGGACGAGGAGGGGGGAAGGAGAGGGGGAGGAGAGGGGGGAAGGAGAGTAGGGAGAAGGGGGTAAGGAGAGTGGGTAGGGCAGGGGGCAGGAGGAAAGGAGAGGGAGAGGTGAGGGGGTGGGGGTGCGGAGCGGGGCGCGGACAGGGGGAAGGAGTGGGGAAGTAGCAGGTGAGGAGGGGAGAAGGAGACGGAGGAAAGAGGGATGGCAGAAGGGGAAAGGAGGAGGGCAAGGAGAGGGGGGATGTGGAAGGAGGGGCAAGAAGAGGTAGAAGAGGGAGAAAGGAGAGGGGTAAGGAGGGGGAAGGAGAAGGGGAAGGTGAAATGGAAGAGGGGAGGAAGGAAGGGGAGGAGGGGGAAAGGAGAGGGAGAAAGGAGGGCGAAGAAGGGGAGAAAGAGAAGGGCATAAGAGGGGGAAAGGAGGAAGGAGAGAGGGTGGGAAGGAGAGGGGGACGGTGAAGGAGAGCGGGAAGGAGAGTGGGAGGGAAGGAGGGGGAAGGAGTGGGGGAAACAGAATGCAAAGGGGGGAGAATAGGGAAGTTGAGGGGGAGGAGAAGGTGGAAGGAGGGGAAGAGAGGGGACAGGAAGGGGGAAGGTGAGGATGGAAGGAAATGGGGAAGGAGGGGGAAGAAGGGGACAAAGAGAAGGGGATAAGAGGGGGCAAGTAGGGGTAAGGAGAGTGGGGAGGTGGGGGTAAGGAGAGGGGGTAGGACAGGGAGGAGGGGGAATGGAGAGGGGGAGGAGAGAAGGTGGGGGAGGAGAGGGGCGCAGACAGGGGGAAGGATGGGGTGAGGTGAGAAAGAGATGGGGGAAAGAGGGGTGGGAAGAGGGGGAAAGCAGGAGGGGGATGGGGAAGGAGAAGGGAGGAGTGGGCTGAAGGGGGAAGGAGGGGGAAGGAGAAGGATGGAAGGAGAAGGGGAAAGGAGAGAGGGTAGAAGGAGGGGGAAGGAGAGGGGGGAATGAGCGGGAAGATGGGGAGAAAGAGAAGGGGGAAGAGGGTGAAAGGAGGGGGAAGGAGAGGAGAGGAAGGAGAGAGGGAGGGAAGGAGAGAGGTGGGAAGGATACGGGGGGCAGTGAAGGAGAGCGGGAAGGAGAGAGGGTGGGAAGGAGAGGGGGGAAGGAGGGGGAAGGAGAAGGGGGGAAGGAGGGGGGAATGAGGGGGAAGAAGGTGTGAAAGAGAAGGGGGTAAGAAAGGGAAAGTAGGGGGAAGGAGAGGGAGGGGGAAGGAGAGCAGGAATGGGAAGGGTAAGAGAGGGTGGAGGACAGGGGGAAGAGGGGAAAGTAGAGGGGGGAGGAGAGGGGGAAGGGGAGTGGGGAGGTGGGGGGTAAGGAGAGGGGGTAGGACAGGGAAGAGGGCGAATGGAGAGGGGGAGGAGAGAAGGTGGGGGAGGAGGGGGCGCGGACAGGGGGAAGGAGGGGGTGAGTGGAGAAAGAGATGGGGAAAGAGGGGTGGGAAGAGGGGGAAAGCAGGAGGACAAGGAGGGGGGATGGGGAAGGAGAGGGGAGGAGGGGGATGGAGGGGGAAGGAATGGGAAGGAGAGGGATGGAAGGAGAAGGGGAAAGGAGAAAGGGTGGAAGGAGGGGGAAGGAGAGGGGGAATGAGGGGGAAGAAGGGGAGAAAGAGAAGGGGAATAGGGGGAAAGGAGGGGAAAGGAGAGGAGAGGAAGGAGAGAGGGAGGGAAGGGGAGAGGTGGGAAGGAGAATGGGGCCAGTGAAGGAGAGCGGGAAGGAGAGAGGGAGGAAAGGAGAGGGGGGAAGGAGGGGGGAGAAGGGGGAAGAAGGGGGGAATGAGGGGAAAGAATGGGAGAAAGAGAAGGGGATAAGGGGGGAAAGTAGGGGGTAGGAGAGGGAGGGGGAAGGAGACCAGGGATGAGAAGGGTAAGAGAGGGTAGAGGACAGGGGGAAGAGGGGACAGTAGAGGGGGAGGAACATAGAACATAGAAGAATACAGCGCCGTACAGGCCCTTTGGCCCTCGATGTTGCGCCGATCCAAGCCCACCTAACCTATACTAACCCACTATCCTCCATATACCTATCCAATGCCCGCTTAAATGCCCATAAAGAGGGAGAGTCCACCACTGCTACTGGCAGGGCATTCCATGAACTTACGACTCGCTGAGTCAAGAACCTACCCCTAACTTCAGTCCTATATCTACCCCCCCTTAATTTAAAGCTATGCCCCCTTGTAATACCCGACTCCATACGCGGGAAAAGGTTCACACTGTCAACCCTATCTAACCCCCTAATCATCTTGTACACCTCAATCAAGTCACCCCTAAACCTTCTTTTCTCTAATGAAAACAGCCCCAAGTGTCTCAGTCTTTCCTCATACGATCTTCCTTCCATACCAGGCAACATCCTGGTAAACCTCCTCTGCACCCGTTCCAGTGCCTCCACATCCTTCCTATAGTATGGCGACCAAAACTGCACACAATATTCCAGATGCGGCCGCACCAGAGTCTTATACAACTGCATCATGACCTCAGGACTCCGGAACTCAATTCCTCTACCAATAAAAGCCAGTACGCCACATGCCTTCCTCAGCGCACTATTTACCTGGGTGGCAACTTTCAGAGATCTGTATACATGGACACCAAGATCCCTCTGCTCATCCACACTACCAAGTATCCGACCATTAGCCCAGTACCCCATCTTTTTGTTATTCTTCCCAAAGTGAATCACCTCACACTTAGCTACATTGAATTCCATTTGCCACCTTTCTGCCCAGCTCTGCAGCTTCTCTATATCCTGCTGTAACCTGCCACATCCTTCCTCACTGTCAACAACTCCTCCGACTTTCGTATCATCCGCAAACTTGCTCACCCAACCTTCTAACCCCTCTTCCAGGTCATTTATAAAAATGACAAACAGCAATGGTCCCAAAACAGATCCTTGCGGAACACCGCTAGTGACGGCACTCCATGAAGAAACTTTGCCATCAACTACTACCCTCTGTCTTCTTCCATCCAGCCAATTCCTAATCCAAACCTCCAACTCACCCTCAATGCCATATCTCCGTATTTTCTGCAGTAGCCTACCATGGGGAACCTTATCAAACGCCTTACTAAAATCCATATATACCACATCTACCGCTTTCCCCTCATCAACCTCCTTCGTCACCTTTTCAAAGAATTCAATAAGGTTTGTGAGGCACGACCTGCCCTTCACAAAACCATGCTGACTATCCTTGATCACATTATTCCTATCCAGATGTGCATAAATCCTATCCCTTACAATTCTCTCTAAGACTTTGCCCACAACAGAAGTCAGACTCACCGGCCTATAGTTACTAGTGTTATCCCTACTCCCCTTTTTGAACAAGGGAACCACATGTGCTATCCTCCAGTCTTCTGGCACTACCCCTGTAGACAAAGAGGACATAAAAATCAAGGCCAATGGCTCTGCAATCTCCTCCCTTGCTTCCCAGAGAATCCTAGGATAAATGCCATCAGGCCCAGGGGACTTATCTATTTTCACCTTTTCCAGGATTTCCAACACCTCTTCTCTACAAACCTCAAAGCCATCCATTCTACTTATTTGTGACTCAGTATTCACATCGACGACAATGCCCTGTTCCTGAGTAAATACTGACGAAAAGTATTCATTCAGTGTCTCCCCAATCTCTTCCGCCTCCACTCGCAACTTCCCACTACTATCCTTGACTGGACCTATTCCTACCCTAGTCATTCTTTTATTCCTAACATACCTATAGAAAGCCTTAGGGTATTCCCTAATCCTACCGACTAAGGACCTTTCATGTCCCCTCCTTGCTGCTCTTAGCTCTCTCTTCAGGTCCTTCCTGGCTACCCTTTAACTCTCAATCGCCCCAATTGAACCTTCACGTCTCATCTTGAGATAGGCCGCCCTCTTCCATTTAACAAGGGATTCCAATTCCTTATTAAACCACGGCTCCCTCGCACGACCCTTTCCTCCCTGCCTGACAGGTACATAATTATCAAGGACATTCAATAGTTGCTCCTTGAACAAGCTCCACATATCATTTACACTCTTGCCTTGGAGTCTACTTTTCCAAGCCACAGTCTACTTTTCCAAGCCACACATCCTAAGTCATGCCTCACCGCATCATAATTTCCCTGACCCCAGCTATAACTCTTGCCCTGTAGTACACACTTATCCCTCTCCATCACGAGAGTAAAAATCACCGAATTATGGTCACTATCCCCAAAGTGCTCACCTAACTCTAATTTTAACACCTGGCCTGGTTCGTTACCCAGAACCAAATCCAGTATGGCCTCACCTCTTGTTGGCCTGTCCACATATTGTGTCAGGAAACTCTCCTGCACACATTGAACAAACACTGACCCATCTAACGAACTTGAGCTCTAGCTTTCCCAATCAATATCAGGAAAGTTAAAGTCCCCCATAACAACCACCCTATTACTGTCACTCATCTCCTGAATCACCTTCCCTATCCTTTCTTCAATGATTCTAGGACTATTAGGAGGCCTGTAAAAGACTCCTAACAGGGTGACCTCACCTTTCCTATTCCTAACCTCAGCCCAAACTACCTCAGATGACAAGTCCTCATCCAACGAGGGAGGAGAGGGGGAAGGGGGAAGGAGAGGGGGGCGGACAGGACAAAGGAGGGGGGAAGGAGAGGGGGAGGAGTGGGGAAAGGAGACGGGGAAGAAGAGGGAAGAAGGGGAGAAAGAGAAGCGGGTAAGGGGGGAAAGGAAGGGGAGGGGGAGGAGGAGTGATGGAGAGGGGAAGAAGGAGAGCGAGGGGGAAGGAGAAGGGGAAGGAGAGACGGAGAGAAGGAGAGGGGGAAGGAGAGTGGGAGGAGAGTGGGGAAGGAGGTTGGGGACAGGAGAAGGGGAAGGGGAAGGGGTAAGGGGAGGGGGCAGGAGAGGGAGAAGGGGGGGAAGAAGGGTGGAAGGAGAGGAGAGGAAGGAGAGAACGAGGGAAGGAGAGAGGGCCATAGGTCGGAGGAAGGAGAAGGGGAAGGAGAGGGGGGAAAGGAGGGGGATGGAGAGGGGGAAGGAGAAGGAGAAGGGGAAGGGAGAGAGAGGGAGGAGGAGATGAGGGGAAGGGGAGGGGGAAAGGAGAGGGGGAAGGAGGGGGAAGAAGAAGGGCGAAGGAGAGGGGAGAAGTAGAAGGGGAATGAGGGGAAATGAGGGGGAAGAAGGGGAGAAAGAGAAGGGGTTAAGAGGGGGAAAGTAGGGGACGTAGAGGGGGAAGAAGAGCGGGGACGAGAATGGTAAGAGAGGGTGGAGGACGTGGGGGAGAGGGGGCAGGAGAGGGGGCAGGAGACGGGGGAAGGAGAGGGAAGAAGGGGAGAAAGAGAAGGGGAGAAAGAGAAGGGGTAAGAGGGGGAAAGGAGGGGGATGGAGAAGCAGAAGGGTGGAAGGAGAGAGGGAAGGAGAAATGCAGGAGAGGGGGAAAGGAGAGGGAGGAAGGAGAGAGTGAGGGAAGGAAAGAGAGGGGGAAGGAGAGGGAGAAGGAGAGAGGGAGGGAAGGAGAGAGGGGTGAAGGATAGCGGGGGGAGTAGAATGGGGAAGGAGGGAGGGGAAAGGAGAATGGGAAGGGTAGGGGGTAAGGGTAGGGGGAAGGAGAGGGAGGAAGGAAAGCGGGGAAGCAGAGGGGGGAAGGAAGGGGTATGAGAAGGGTGGAAGGAGAAGGGGGATGGAGAGGAGACGAAGGAGAGAAGGAGAGAAGTACAGAAGTTGGGGGGAGGAGAAGGGGGAAGGAGAGGGGGAAAGGAGAGTGAAGGAGTGGAGGAAGGAGGGGGAAGGAGAAAGGGGAAGGAGAGAGGGAAGGAGGGGGGAGTAGGGGGAAGAAGGGGAGGAAGCGAAGGGGCAAGAGGGGGAAAGGAGGAGGGCAAGGAGAGGGAGGAGGGGAAGGAGAGGAGGGGAGGGGCAAGGCGAAATGGGAAGGAGAGGGAGGAAGGAGAGGGGGGAAAGGAGAGGGAAGGAGAGGGGGAAGGAGAAGGAGGAAGGGGAGAGCGGGGGAGGAGAAGAGGGGGAAGCGTAGGGGGGAAGGAGAGGGGGGAGGTAGGGGAAGGAGAATGGGGGAAGGAAAGGGGAGATGTAGAGTGGGGAAGGATGGGGGAATGAGGGGGAAGAAGGGGAGAAAGAGAAGGAATGTAGGGGGAAGGAGAGGGAGGGGGAAGGAGAGCAGGGAGGAGAAGGGTAAGAGAGGGTGGAGGGCAGGTGGAAGAGGGGGCAGGAGAGGGGGGAGGAGAGGGAGAAGGGGGAAGGAGAGGGGGAAGACAGGGGAAAGGAGAGGGGAAGGAGAGGGAAGGAGACGGGGAAGGAGAGGGAAGAAGGGGAGAAAGAGAAGGGGTAAGAGGGGGAAAGGAGGGGAAAGGAGAGGGGGAAAGGAGAGGGAGAAAGGAGGGGAAAAGGTCAAAAACAGAAGAGGTAAAAGGGAGAAGGAGAGGGGCGGAAGGAGAGAGGGAGGGGGAAAGGAAAAGGGGGGCAGGTGATGGAGAAGGGAAGGAGAGAATGAGGGAAGGGGAGAGGCGGGAAGGAGAGAGGGGGAGGAGAGGGGGAAGGAGTGGGGGAAGGAAAGGTGGGGAAGGACGAGGGGATGGGAGAGGGGAAGGAGAGGGGGAAGGAGAAGAGTGGAAGGAGAAGGGGTTAATGAGAAGGGGGAAGGAGAGGGGGGAGAGGGGAGGAAGGAGAGGAAGGAGAGAAGGATAGGGGGAAGGAGAGGGGGAGGGAAGGGGGGAAGGCGAAGGGGGGGAACGGAGAGAGAGGGAAAGGAGGGGGAAGGGGAGGTGGGGAGGAGTGGGAGGGAAGTGGGGGAAGAAGGGGAGAAAGAGAAGGGGATAAGAAGGGGAAAGGAGGGGATGGAGAAGCAGAAGGGTAGAAGGAGAGGGGGAAGGAGAGAGTGAGGGGAGGAAAGAGAGGGGGAAGGAGTGGGGGAAGGAGAGAGGGAGGGAAGGAGAGAGGGGTGAAGGATAGTGGGGGGAGTAGAATGTGGAAGGAGGGAGGGGAAAGGAGAATGGGAAGGGTAGGGGGTAAGGGTAGGGGGAAGGAGAGGGAGGAAGGAGAGCGGCGAAGCAGAGGGGGGAAGGAAGGGGTAGGAGAAGGGTGGAAGGAGAAGGGGGGTGGACAGGAGACGAAGGAGAGAAGGAGAGAAGGACAGAAGTTGGGGGGAGGAGAAGGGGAAGGAGAGGGGGAAAGGAGAGGGAAGGAGAGGGGGAAGGAGAAGGGGGAAGGGGAGAGAGGGAGGAGGAGATGAGGGGAAGGGAGGGGGAAAGGAGAGGGGGAAGGAGGGGGAAGGAGAAGGGGAAGGAGAGGGTAGAAGTAGAGGGGGGAAGGATGGGGGGAATGACGGTGAAGAAGGGGAGAAAGAGAAGGTGTTAAGAGGGGGAAAGTAGGGGGAAGTAGAGGGGGAAGAAGAGCGGGGACGAGAATGGTAAGAGAGGGTGGAGGACGTGGGGGAGAGGGGGCAGGAGAGGGGGAAGGAGACGGGGAAGGAGAGGGAGAAAGGGGAGAAAGAGAAGGGGGTAAGAGGGGGGAAGGAGGTGGATGGGGAAGTAGAAGGGTGGAAGGAGAGGGGGAAGGAGAAATGGAGGATAGGGCGGAAGGAGAGGGAGGAAAGATAGGGAAAACGGGGAGAAAGATTAGGACGAAAGAGGGGGAAAGGAAAGGGGAAGAAGGAGAGAGTGAGGGAAGGAGAGAAAGGGGAAGGAGAGGGGGAAGGAGAGAGGGAGGGAAGGAGAGAGGGGTGAAGGAGAGCGGGGGGAGGAGAATGGGGAAGGAGGGAGGGGAAAGGAGCAGGGGAAGGGTAGGTGGTAAGGGGAGGGGGAAGGAGAGGGAGGAAGGAGAGGGGGAAGGAGAGGGGAAAGGAAGGGGTAGGAGAAGGGTGGAAGGAGAAGGGGGAAGGAGAGGAGAGGAAGGAGAGAAGGAAAGAAGGAGGGAAGGAGAGAAGGACAGAAGTTTGGGGGAGGAGAAAGGGGAAGGAGGGGGAGAAAGGAGAGGGAAGGAGTGGGGGAAGGAGGGGAAGGAGAAAGGGGAAGGAGAGGGGGGAAGGTGGGGAGTAGGGGAAGAAGGGGAGAAAGCGAAGGGGCAAGAGGGGGAAAGGAGGAGGGCAAGGAGAGGGAGGAGGGGAAGGAGAGGAGGGGAGGGGGAAGGATGAGTGTAGGAAAGAGGGAAGGAGAGGGGGGAGGAGCAGGGGAAGGCGAAACGGGAAGGAGAGGGAGGAAGGAGAGGGGGGAAAGGAGAGGGAAGGAGAGGGGGAAGGAGAAGGGGGAAGGGGAGAGAGGGGGAGGAGAGGAGGGGGAAGCGGAGAGGGAAAGGAGAGGGGGAAGGAGGGGAAAGGAGACTGGGGAAGGAGAGGGGAGATGTCGAGTGGGGAAGGATGGGCGGAATGAGGGGGAAGAAGGGGAGAAAGAGAAGGAATGTAGGGGAAGGAGAAGGAGGGGGAAGGAGAGCAGGGAGGAGAAGGGTAAGAGAGGGTGGAGGACAGGGGGAAGAGGGGGCAGGAGAGGGAGAGGAGAGGGAGAAGGGGGAAGGAGAGGGGGAAGGGGAGGGAAGAAGGGGAGAAAGAGAAGGGGTAAGAGGGGGAAAGGAGGGGGAAGGAGAGGGGAGGAGGGGGAAGGAGACGGGGAAGGAGAGGGAAGAAGGGGAGAAAGAGAAGGGTGTAAGAGGGGGAAAGGAGGGGGAAGGAGGGGGGAAAAGAGAGGGAGAAAGGAGGGGAAGAAGGTCAAAAATACAAGAGGTAAGAGGGAGAAGGAGAGGGGCAGAAGGAGAGAGGGAGGGAGGGTGGAAGGAGAAGGGGGCGGGTGATGGAGAAGGGAAGGATCGTGGGAGGGAAGGGGAGAGGCGGGAAGGAGAGAGGGGAAGCAGAGGTGGGAAGGAGGGGGGAAGGAAAGGTGGGGAAGGACGGGGGGGAATGGGAGGGGGAGGAGAAGGGGATGGAGAAGGGTGGAAGGAGAAGAGGTTAATGAGAAGGGGGAAGGAGAGGGGGAGGAGAGGGGAGGAAGGAGAGGAAGGAGAGAAGGAGAGGGTGGAAGGTGAAGGGGGAACTGAGAGAGAGGGGAAGGAGGGGGGAAGGGGAGGTGGGAAGGAGTGGGAGGGGAGTGGGGGAAGAAGGGGAAAAAGAGAAGGGGGTAAGAGGGGGATGGAGGAGGGCAATGTGAGGGGGCAGGAGGAAGGAGAAGGGGAAGGAGAGCAGGGAGGAGAGGAGGTAGGAGAGGGGGAGGAGAGGGGAAATGGTGGAAGGAGGGGGAGGAAAAGGGGAAGCGGGGGAAGGTGATGGCGGAGACGGTGTAGGGGGAAGGAGAGTGTGTTGGACAGGGGGAAGGAGACGGGAGGACGTAGAGGGGGAAGGAGGGGAAAGAAGGGGAGAAAGAGAAGGGTGTAAGGGGGAAAGGAGGGGGGAAGGAGGGGGGAAAGTAGAGGGAGAAAGGAGGGGAAGAAGGGCAAAAATAGAAGGGGTAAGAGGGGGAAGGAGAGGGGCGGAAGGAGAGAGGTGGAGGAGAGGGGGAAGGAGAGTGGGGAAGGAGAATGGGGAAGGAGAGGGGGGAAGGAGAAGGGTGAAGGAGGGGGAGGAAAGGTGGGGACGGACAGCGGGGGAATGGGAGGGGGAAGGAGAGGGGGAAGGAGAAGGGTGGAAGGAGAAGGGGTTACGAGAAGGGGGAAGAGGAGGGGGTAGGAGAGTGGAGGAAGGAGAGGAAGGAGAGAAGGAGAGGGGGGAAGGTGAAGGAGAGGGAACGGAGAGAGAGGGGAAGGAGGGGGGAAGGGGAGGTGGGAAGGAGTGGGAGGGAAGTGGGGGAATAGACAATAGACAATAGGTACAGGAGGAGGCCATTCAGCCCTTTGAACCTGCACCGCCATTCAATATAATCATGGCTGATCTTTCCTAATCAGTATCCTGTTCCTGCCTTATCTCCATAACCCTTGATTCCACTATCTTTGAGAGCTCTATCCAACTCTTTCTTAAATGAATCCAGAGAATGGGCTTTCACTGCCCTCTGGGGCAGAGCATTCCACACAGCCACCACTCTCTGGGGGAAGAGGTTTCTCCTGAGCTCTGTCCTAAATGGTCTACCCCGTATTTTTAAGCTGTGTCCTCTGGTTCGGCACTCACCCATCAGTGGAAATATGTTTCCTACTGCCAGAGTGTCCAATCCTTTCATAATCTTATATGTCTCACTCAGATCCCCTCTCAATCTTCGAAACCCAAGGGTATACAAGCCCAGTCGCTTCCGTCTTTCAGTGTAAGGTAATCCTGCCATTCCAAGAATTGACCTCGTGAATCTACGCTGCACTCCCTCAATAGCCAGAATGTCTTTTCTCAAATTTGGAGACCAGAACTGCACACAGTACTCCAGGTGTGGTCTCACCAGGGCCCTGTACAGCTGCAGAAGCACCTCTTTGCTTCTATACTCAATTCCTCTTGTTATGAAGGCCAGCATGCTATTAGCCTTCTTCACTACCTGCTGTAGCTGCATGCTTGCCTTCATTGACTGGTGTACAAGAACACCTAGATCTCTCTGTACTGCCCCTTTACATAAATTGATTCCATTGAGGGAGTAGTCTGCCTTCCTGTTCTTGCCACCAAAGTGGATAACCATACATTTATCCACATTTTCCTGCATCTGCCATGCATCTGCCCACTCACCTAACTTGTCCAGGTCACCCTGTAATCTTCTAACATCCTCATCACATTTCACCCTGCCACCCAGCTTTGTATCATCAGCAAATTTGCTCATGTTATTGCTGATACCATCTTCTATATCATTAACATATATTGTAAAAAGCTGCGGTCCCAGCATGGATCCCTGCGGTACCCCACTGGTCACTGCCTGCCATTCCGAAATGAAGCCGTTTATCACTACTCTTTGTTTCCTATCAGCCAACCAATTTTCAGTCCAATCTAGTACTTTGCCCCCAATACCATGCGCCCTAATTTTGCTCACTAACCTCCTGTGTGGGACTTTATCAAAAGCATTCTGAAAGTCCAGGTACACTACTTCGACTGAATCTCCCTCGTCCAACTTCAGATTTACATCCTCAAAAAATTCAAGAAGATTAGTCAAGCATGATTTCCCCTTCATAAATCCATGCTGACTCTGTCCTATCCTGTTACTACTATCCAGATGCGCAATAATTTCATCTTTAATAATAGACTCCAGCATCTTTCCCACCACTGAGGTCAGACTAACTGGTCTATAATTTCCTGCTTTCTCTCGCCCATCTTTCTTAAAAAGTGGTATAACATTGGCCACCCTCCAATCCTAAGGAACCGACCCCGAATCTATCGAACTCTGGAAAATAATCACCAACGCATCCACGATTTCCCGAGCCACCTCCTTCAGTACCCTGGGATGCAGACCATCAGGCCCCGGAGACTTATCAACCTTCAGATCTAACAGTCTCTCCAACACCAAATCCTGGCAAATATAAATTCCCTTAAGTTCAGGTCTTTCAGCTACTGTTACCTCAGGGAGATTTCTTGTGTCTTCCCCAGTGAACACAGATCTGAAGAACCCATTTAATTCCTCTGCCATTTCTTTGTTCCAAGTAATATATTCCCCGGTTTCTGTCTTCAAGTGCCCAATTTTTGTCCTAACCATTTTTTTGCCTTGCACATACCTAAAAAAGCTTTTACGATCCTCCTTAATATTCTTGGCCAGTTTACCTTCGTACCGCATTTTTCCTCTGCGTATTTCCTTCTTAGTAATCCTCTGTTGCTCTTTAAAAGGGGAGAAAGTGAAGGGGGAAAGAGGGGGATGGAGGATGGCAATGAGAGAGGGTAGGAGGAAGGAGAAGGGGAAGGAGAGCGGGGAGGACGGGAGGTAGGAGAGGGGGAGGAGAGGGGGAATGGTGGAAGGAGGGGGAGGAAAAGGGGAAGCGGGGGAAGGTGATGGTGGAGGAGACGGGGAAGGGGAAGGAGAGTGTATTGGACAGGGGGGAGGAGACGGGAGGAAGTAGAGGGGGAAGGAGGGGGAAGAAGGGGAGAAAGAGAAGGGTGTAAGGGGGAAAGGAGGGGGGAAGGAGAGGGGGAAGGAGAGGGAGAAAGAAGGGGAAGAAGGGCAAATATAGAAGTGGGTAAGAGGGGGAAGGAGAGAGGGAGGGAGAGAGGGGTGAAGGAGAAGGTGGAAGGTGATGGAGAGGGGGAAGGAGAGAGGGAGGGAAGGGGAGAGAGGAACGAGAGAGGGGGAGGAGAGGGGGAAGACGTGTGGGGAAGGAGAATTTGTAAGGAGAGGGGGAAGGATAATGGGGAAGGAGGGGGGAAGGAGAATGGGGAAGGAGAGGGGGAAGGATAATGGGGAAGGAGAGGGGGAAGGAGAATGGGGAAGGAGAGAGCGGAAGGAGGGGGAAGGAGAAGGGTGGAAAGAGATGGAGGGGGAACGGAGAGAGAGGAAGGAGAGGGGGAAGGGGAGGGGGGAAGGGGAGGTCGGAAGGAGTGGGAGGGAAGTGGAAGTGGGGGAAGAAGGGGAGAAAGAAAAGGGGGTAAGAGGGCGATGGAGGAGGGCAATGAGAGGGGGCAAGAGGAAGGAGAAGAGGGAAGGAGCGAGGGGAAGGAGAGAGGTGATGCAGAGGGCCGGAAGGAGGGGGGAAGGAGGGCGGGAAGATGTGGGCGAGGACGGGTGGTAGGAGAGGGAAGAAGGAGAGAAAGAGAAGCTGGTAAGAGGGGGAAAAGAGGGGGAAGGAGAGGGAGGGAAGGACAGAGGGGGTAGGAGGGGGGCAGGTGAAGGAGAGGGGGAAAGACAGAGGGGGAGGAGGGGGAAGGACAGGGGGGAATGAGAAGGGGAAGGAGAGAGGGAAAGGATGTGGAGAAGGAGAAGGAGGAAGGTGGGGTGAGGAGATGGGGTGAGGAGAGGCGGGGAGAGGGGAGAAGGTTAGGGGAAGGGGAGGGGGACAGAGATGGGGAAGGAGAAGGTGTAAGTAGAATGGGAAGGAGTGGGGGCGGAAGGGGTAGGGAAGGTGACTGAGAGAAGGAGAAGGGGAGGAAGGGGGACGGAGGGGGAAGGAGGGTGGAAGAAGAGGGTGGAAGGAGGGGGGAGAAAGAGAATGGGGCAAGAGAGGAAAATGAGGGAAGAAGGAGAGGAGGAAGGAGAGGGGGAGGAGTGGAGGGAAGGAGAGTGGGGAGGAGGAGGTGAATGAAAAGGAGCAAGACGGGGGAAAGAGAGGGGAGGAGAGGGGATTAGGGGAAGCAGAGGGTGGAGGACGGGGGAAGGAAGGGGGAAGGAGAGGGGAAAGAGAGGGGGGAAGGAAAGCGGGGAGAGGGGAGTTAGGAGAGGGGGAGGAGAGGGGGAATGGTGGAAGGAGGGGAGGACAAGGGGAAGCGGGGGAAGGAGATGGCGGAGGAGAGGGGGAAGGGGGAAGGAGAGGTGGAAGGGGGAAGGAAAGGGAGGAAGGCGGGGGAAGAAGGGGAGAAAGAGAAGGGGGTAAGAGGAGGAAACGAGGGGGGAAGGAAATTGGATGAAGGAGAAGGGGTGGTAAGAGACGGGATGAAGGAGAGCGTGAGGGAAGGAGAGGGGGAGGAGAGGGGGAGGGGGCAAGGAGAGGGAAACGGGGGAAGGAGAGGGGGAGTGTGGAAGGAGAGGAGGGAAGGAGGGACGGGAGGAGGGAAGGAGAGGGGGCTTATAGAGGTGTGCGAAAGGAGAGGGGGAAGGGGTAGGATTTAGGGGGAGAAGGACGGGGGAGAAGGAGGGGGGAAGGAGATGGTTGGAAGGAGAGGGGAGAAGGGGAGGAAGGAGAGGGGGAAGGACAGAGGAAAGGAAGGGGGCAAGGGGTGGAAAGTGAGGTAGGAAGGAGGGGGAAGAAGGGGAGAAAGGGAAGGGGGTAAGGGGTAAAGGAGGGGGTAAGGAAGGGGAGAAGGAGAAGGGGGAACGGGTCGGAGGGGAATGGTGAAAGAGAGGGGGGAATGTGAGGGGGAAGGAGAAGGGGAAGGAGAAGAGGTGGAAGGAGACGGGGGGTGAAGGAGGGGGGAGGGAGTTGGAAGGGGAGGGGGTGAAGGAGGGGGAAGGAGAGGGGAACGGGGGAAGGAGGGAGGGAAGGAGAGGGGTAGGGGAGGAGGGGGGAAGGAGAGTGTGAGGGGTAGGGGCGAAGGAGAGGGAGAGGAGGGGAAGGAGGAGGGAAAGGTGGGGGAGGGGCAAAGAGGCGGGAGGGAAGGAGAGGGGGAAAGGGGATGGGGAGGGAGAAGGGAGCGGGAGGGAGGGGGAAGGAGAGGGAGAAGGCGGGGAAGCAGAGGGGAGGAAGGAGAGGAAGGTGAGAGGGAGGGAAGGAGGGGGAGTAAGGTGAACGAGAGGTGGAAGGAGAGAGGGGGAAGGAGAAGGGGGAAAGGAGAGGGGCCGAAGGAGGGGGAGGAGAGGGGGTGGTGGGTAAGGAGAGGGGACGGGGGGAAAGAGTGGGAAAGGTGGGGGTGGGGGTACAGGGAATGAGAGGGGGGAAAGGAATGGAGGCGGGGGAAGGAGGGGGTGGAAGGAGGTGGGGACGGAGAGGGGAGGATGAGAGAAAGGAGAGAGGGAGCGAAGGAGAGGGGGATGGGGAAGGAGAAGGGGGAAGGAGGGTGGTGGAGAGGGGAAGGAGCGGGAAGGAGAAGGGCAATGGAGAGGGGTGAAGGAATGGGGGAAGGAGTGGGGGGGGTGGAGTGGGGGCTTAGAGATGCGTACGAAAGGATGGGGGGAATGAAAAGGGGAAGGAGAGGGGGAGGGAAGGAGAAGGGGGAAGGAGAAGAGGTGGAAGGAGACGGGGGGAAGGAGAGGGCGAGGGGGTGAAGGCGAGGAGGCAGGAGAGGGGGGAGAAGGAGAGGGGGAGGGGGAAGGAGAGGGGGAGTGGAAAGAGGGATTAAGAGGAGGCGAAGGGGGAGGAAGGAGAGGGGAAAGGAGAGTGGTAAGGATAGGGGGGAAGGCGTCGGGATAGGGGGTGGAAGGAGAGGGGGTTGGGGCTGGAGGGGGAAAGGGGAAGGAGAAGGGGGAGGAGAGGGGAGGGAAGGAGAGTGGGAAGGAGACGAGGGGAAGGATGCGTGGGCAAGGAGAGGGGTAAGGGGAAAGGAGAGGGGGAAGTGGTAAGGAGAGTGGGAGGGGGAAGGAGAGGGTGTGGTGGGGTAGGAGAGGGGACAGAGAAAGGAGGGGGAAAGGTGGGGGAGGGGGAAGGAGAGGGGGAAGGGGAGGGGGTGGGGGAAAGAGGGGGGAAGGTGAAGGAGAGGGGGAAAGGTGCGGAAGCAGAGGGGAGGAAGGAGAGGAAGGAGAGAGGGAGGGAAGGAGATGGGAGGAAGGTGATCGAGAGGGGAAAGGGGAAGGAGAGGGGGAAGGAGAAGGGGAGAGGAGAGGGGAGAAGGAGAAGGGGAAGGAGAGGGGACGAAGGAGGGGCGAGGAGAGGCGGAGGGGGAAGGAGAGCGGAGAAGGAGAGGGGGCGGTGCGGTGACGAGGGAGGAGGGGGAAGGAGAGGCGGAGGGGGAACAGGAGGGAAAGGGATGGAGGGGAGCGGGAAGGGGAAGGGGAAGGGGGAAGGAGAGGGGGAAGGAGATGGGAAGGAGTGGGTGCTTGGAGAGGGGTGCGAAAGGAGAGGGTGGGATGGAGAGGGGGAAAGAGATGGAGGGAAGGAGAGGGAGGGAAGGAGAAGAGGTGGCAAAAGACGGGGAAGGAGGGGAGTGGGGGAGGAGAGGGGAGGGGAAGGAGAGGGGGCGAAGCAGAGGGGGAAGCAGAAGGAGAGGGGTGAAGGAGAACGGGAGGGAAGGAGAGAGGGAGGGGTGAAGGAGAGGGGGAAAGGAGAGGGGGCAAGGTGACAGAGATGGTGAAGGAGAGACAGGGAGGGAAGGAGAGGGGGAAGCAGAAGGAGAGGGGGAAGGAGAGGGGGTGAAGGAGAGGGGGAAGTGGAGGATGAGGAGGTGGGGAAGGAGAGGAGGAAGAGAGGGGTAGGAGAGGGGTGGAAGGAGATCAGGGAGGAGAGGGGAAGGGGAGGAAGGAGAGGTGGAGGACTGGTGGGAAGGAGAGGGGGGAAGAGAGGGGGAAGGTGACGGTGAAGGAGGGGGAGAAAGGGAGAAAGAGAAGGGGTAAGAGGGGGAAAGGAGGAAGGCAAGGAGAGGGGGGAGGTGGAAGGAGAGGATGGGAGGGGAAATGAGAGGGGCAAGGAGAGGGGGTAAGGGGAAGGGGGTCCGTAGGAGAGGGGTGCAGGGGAAGGAATGGGGAAGGAGAAGGGGGAAGTGGAGGGAGAGGAGGGAAGGAGAGGAGGAAGGAGAGGGGAGAAGGAGGGGGAAGGAGAGAGGTGGAAGGAGAAGGGGGAAGGAGAGAGGAAAAGTAGGGGGGAAGGAGGGGGAGGAATGAGAGGAAGGAGAGAGGGAGGGAAGGAGAGAAAGGATAAGGAGAGGGGGGAAGGTGAAGGACAGGGTGAAGGAGAGAGAGAGGGAAGGAGAGAGGGGGAAGGAGAGGGCGAGGAGGGGGCAAGGAGAGGGGGAGGAGAGGAGGGGGAAATGAGACGTGGAAGAAGGGGAGAAAGAGAAGAGGGTAAGAGGGGGAAAGGAGCAGGGCAAGGAGAGGGGGAAAGGTGGTGAGGGGGAAGGAGGGGGTAGGGGAAGGAGAGGGGGGAAGGGGATAGAGGGGGAGGTGGAAGAAAAGGGCGAAGAGGGGGGAAGGAGAGGGCGAGGGAGGGAGGAGAGTGGGAGGAGAGGGGCAGAAGAGGGGAAAGGAGAGCGAGGAGGACAGGAAGAAGTGGAGGGGAATGAGAAGGGGGAAGGAAAGGGGAGAAGGAGGGGGAAGGAGATGAGAGGAAGGAGAGCGTGAGGGAAAGAGTGAGGGGGGAAGAGAGGGCGGAAGATGAAGGGGAAGGAGAGGGGTGGAAGGAGAAGGTGAATGGAGAAGGAAGAAGGAGAGGGCGGGGAAGGAGTGGGGGAGGAAGGTGAGAGGGGAAGGAGGGGGAAACGAGAGGGGCAGAAGGAGAAGGGGAAGGGGAGAAGGAGAAGGGGAAGGAATGGGGAAGGAGTGGGAGGGCTGGAAAGGGGTGCGAAAGGAGAGGGAGAAAGGAGAGGGGGAAGGAGGGCGGAGAAGGAGGGGAGAAGGAGATGGAGGTAAGGAGGGGGAAGAAGGGGGGAAAGAGAAGGGGTTGAGGGGGAAAGGTTGGGGAGAAGGAGGGGGCAATGTGAGAGGGGTGGTCGGAGGGGGGAAGTAGAGGGGGAGGGAGGGAAGGGGAGGAGGGGGAAGGAGAAGAAGGTGAAGGAGACGGGGAGGAGACGTGGGGAGGGATGAAGGGGCGGGGGTGTGGAAAGGGGTAAGGAGAGGGGGAGGGGAGAAGGCGAGGCGGAGGGGAAGGAGAGTGGGAAGGGTGAAGGAGAGGGAGAGGTCTAGGGGAAGGAGATGGGGAAGGACGGTGAAGGAGGGGGAAGAAGGGGAGAAAGGGAAGTGGGTAAGAGGGGGAAGGAGGAGGGCAAGGAGACGGGGAGCTGGAAGGAGAGGAGGGTGGGGAAAGGAGGGGGGGAAGGAGAGGGGGTAAGGAGAAGCGGGTCCGCAGGAGATGGGGTGGGGAAGGAGGGGGGTAGGAGAAGGGGGAAGGGGAGGGAGAGGAGGGAAGGAGAGGAGGAAGGAGAGGGGAGAAGGACGAGCAAGGAGGGGGTGGAAGGAGAAGGAGGAAGGAGAGAGGCGAAGGAGAGGGGGAAGGAGGGGGGAGGAATGAGAGGAAGTAGAGAGGGAGGGAAGGAGAGAGAGGATAAGGAGAGAGGGGAAGGTGAAGGAGAGGGTGAAGCAGAGAGAGGGAGGGAAGGAGAGATGGGGAAGGAAAGGGGGAAGGAGACGGCGAGGAGGGGGC
This sequence comes from Chiloscyllium plagiosum, assembly GCF_037043375.1. NCBI lineage: Eukaryota > Metazoa > Chordata > Chondrichthyes > Orectolobiformes > Hemiscylliidae > Chiloscyllium > Chiloscyllium plagiosum. The sequence continues at coordinate 131,417 of NW_028270252.1, read as the reverse complement.
AAGGAGAGGGGGAGGAAAGGAGGGGGAAGGAGACGGGGAAGAAGGGGAGAAAGAGAAGAGGGTAAGAGGGGAAAGGAGCAGGGCAAGGAGAGGGGGAAAGGTGGGGGAGGGGAAGGAGGGGGTAGGGGAAGGAGAGGGGGAAGGGGATAGAGGGGTGGGAAGGAGAGGGCGAAGAGGGGGGAAAGAGAGGGCGAGGGAGGGAGGAGTGGGGGAGGAGAGGGGCAGAAGAGGGTAATGGAGAGCGAGGAGGACAGGGGGAAGGATAGGGGAAGGAGAAGGAGAAAGAGATGGGGAAGGGGGGAAGGAGGGGAGAAAGAGAAGGTGTAAGAGGGGGAAAAGAGGAGAGGAAGGAGAGGGGGGGTGAAGGAGAGGGGGAAGGTGAAGGAGAGCGTGAAGGAGAGAGAGGGAGGGAAGGAAGGAGTGGGCAGGAGAGGGGGAATGAGAGGGGGCAAGGAGAGGGGGAGGAGAGGAGGAGGGGGAAGGAGACGGGTGGAAGAAGGGGAGAAAGAGAAGAGGGTAAGGGAGGAAAGGAGCAGGGCAAGGAGAGGAGCAAAAGGTGGGGGAGGGGGAAGGAGGGGGTAAGGGGAAGGAGAGGGGTGGAGGAGAGGGCGAGGAGGGGGAGGAGAGGGGGAGAAGTGAGAAAGGAGAGCGGGGAGGACAGGGGACGGAGGGGGGAAGGAGACGGGGAAGGGTGAAGAAGGGAGAAAGAGAAGGGGTAAGAGGTGGAAAGGAGGAGGGCAAGGAGAGGGGGAGGGGGAAGGAGAGGTGGGAAGGAGAGGAGGAAGGGGAGGGGGGAAGAAGGAGGGGAAAGGAGAGGAGGGGAGGGGAAGGAGAGGTGGGAAGGAGAGGAAGAAGGGGAGGGGGATGAAGGGGGAAGGAGAGGGGCAGAAGATGAAGGGGAAGGAGAGAGGGGAAAGGAGAAGGGGGAAAGAAACGGGAGAAGGAGTAGGGGGTTGGAAAGGGGTGCGAAAGGAGAAGGGGCAAAGGAGATTGGGAAGGAGGGGGAAGGAGGGCAGAGAAGCGGGGAAGGAGAGGAGGGAAGGAGAGGGGAGGAGGGGGAAGGAGACGGGGGAAGGAGAGGGGGAGGTGGTGAAGGAGCGAGGGTGTGGAGGGGGGAAGTAGAGGGGGTGGGGGAAAGGAGAGGGAAAGGTGTTGGGGAAAGGAGAGGGGGTGGGGGAAAGGAGAGGGAGAGGTGTTGGGGAAAGGAGAGGGGGAGGAGGGGAGGAGAGGGGGAAGGAAAGGGGTGAATGAGAAGGGGAAGGGGAAGGGGAAGAAGAGGGGGAAGGAGAGGAGAAGAAGGAGAGAGGGAGGGAAGGAAAGGAGAGAAGGAGAGGGGGAAGTAGACGGGGAAGGAGAGGGCGATGAGGCGGGCAAGGAGAGGGGAAGGAGAGGAGGCGGAGGGGGGAAGGAGACAGGGAAGAAGGGGAGAAAGAGAAGAGAGTAAGACGGGGAAAGGGGCAGGACAAGGAGAGGGGAGAAAGGTGGCGGAGTGGGAGGATTGTGTAGGGGGAGGATAGATAGAAGGCGATAGAGGGGGAGGGGGAAGGAGGGGAGAAGGAGAGGGCGAGGAGGGGAGGAAAGAGAGGGCGAGGGGGGAGGAGAGGGGGAGAAGAGGGGGAAGGAGGGTAAGGAGAAGGGGAAGGAGATGGGGAAGGGTAGGGAGAGGAGGGAAGGAGAGGGGAGGAATGAGAGGAAGGAGAGAGGGAGGGAAGGAGAGAGGGAGTGAAGGAGAGGGGGAAGGTGAGGGAGAGGGGGAAGGAGGGGCGAAGGATAGGGGGAAGGACAGGGGCGAGTAGTGGGGAAAGGAGAGGGGGAGGAGAGGATAAGGAGAGGGGGAAGAAAATGGGGGGAAGAAGGGGAGAAAGAGAAGAGGGTAAGACGGGGAAAGGATCAGGGCAAGGAGAGGGTGGAAAGGAGGGGGAGGGGGAAGGAGAGGGTGAAGGGGATGGTGGGGGGAAGGAGAGGGGTGGAGGAGAGGGCGGTGGAAGGAGAGGGGGAAGGAGAACGGGGAGGACAGGGGGAAGGAGGGGGAAGACGGCGAGAAAGAGAAGAGGGTAAGAGGGGGTAAGGAGAGGGGGGCACGGGAGAGGGGGAGAGGGAAGTACAGGAGGGACGGGGAAGGAGAGGTCGAAGCAGAGGGGGAAGGGGAGGGGGGAAGGAGAAGGGGAAGGAGGTGGGAAGGAGAAGGGCGAAGAAGAGCGGAATGGAGAGCGAGGAGGACAGGGGGAAGGAGAGGGGAAGGAGAAGGGGGGAAGGAAACGGGGGACGGGGGAAGGAGGGGAGAAAGAGAAGGTGTAAGAGGGGGAAGGGAGGAGAGGAAGGAGAGGGGGAGGGGAAGGAGAGGAGGGGAGGGGGAAGGAGAGGTGGGAAGGAGAGTGGGGAAGGGGAGGGGGTAAGAAGGGGGGAAGGAGAGGGGCGAAAGGAGAAGGGGGAGGGGAGGAGAAGGAGGAAGGAAAGGGTGAAGGAGTGGAGGGAGTTGGAAAGGGGTGCGAAAGGAGAAGGGGAAAAGGAGCTTGGAAGGATGGGGGATGGAGGGGAGGAGACGGAGGGAAGGAGAGGGGAGAATGCAGAGGAAGGAGAAGAGGAAGGAGAGGGAAGAAGGGGAGAAAGAGAAGGGGGTAAGTGGAGGAAAGGAGGGGATAAGAAGAGGGAGAGGGGGCAAGGTGAGGGGGTAGTGTCGGAGGGGGGATGGGGAAGAAGAGGGGGAAGGCGAGGGGGAAGGAGAGTGGGGAAGGTGAGGGGGTAAGAAGGGGGGAAGTAGAGGAGGGGAGGGGATGGAGAGGTGGGAAGAAGAGGAAGAAGGGGAGGGGGAAGAAGGGGGAAGGAGAGGGGCAGAAGGAGAAGGGGAACGAGAGAGGAGAAAGGAGAAGGGGGAAGGAAATGGGGAAGGAGGGGGGAAGGAGGGCGGAGAAGCGGGGAAGGAGAGGGGGAAGGAGAGGGGAGGAGGGGGAAGGAGACGGGGGAAGGAGAGGTGGGAAGGAGAGTGGGGAAGGGGAGGGGGTAAGAAGAGGGAAGCAGAGGGGCAAAAGGAGAAGGGGAGGGGGAGGAGAAGGAGGAAGGAAAGGGGGAAGGAAATGGGGAAGGAGTGGCGGTTTAGAAAGGGGTGCGAAAGGAGAAGGGGCAAAGGAGATTGGGAAGGAGGGGGGAAGGAGGGCGGAGAAGCGGGGAAGGAGAGGGGGAAGGAGACGGAAGAAGGGGAGAAAGTGAAGGGGGTAAGAGGAGGAAAGGAGTGGATAAGGAGAGGGAGGGGGCAAGGAGACGGGGAAGGAGACGGGGGAGGGGATGAAGGAGCGAGGGTGTGGGGGGAAGGAGAGGGGGGTGAAGGAGAGGGACAGGTGTTGGGGAAAGGAGAGGGGGAGGAGGGGAAGGAGAGGGGGAAGGCGGAGGAAGAAGGGAAAAAGAGAAGGGGGTAAGAGGGGGAAAGGAGGGGGAAGGAGAGGGAGAGTGGGCAAGGTGATGGGGTAGGGTCAGAGGGGGGAGGGGAAGGAAAGGGAGAAGGAGAGGGGAGGAGGGGAAAGGAGACGGGGGAGGGGGTGAAGGAGCGAGGGTATGGGGTAAAAGAGCGGGGGTGGGGAAGGAGAGAGAGGGTGTTGGGGAAAGGAGAGGGGGTGGAGGGGAATGAGAGGGGATGGTGTAAGGAGGGGGCAAGGTGGGGGAAAGGAGGGGGTAGAAGGGGAGAAAGAGACGGGGGTAAGAGGGGGAAGGAGAGGGGGAGGGGGAAGGAGAGGCGGGGAGGGGCAAGGAGAGCAGGAGGGAAGGAGAGGGGGAAGGAGACGAGGTGGAAGAAGACGGGGAAGGAGAGGGGAGGGGGTGAAGGAACGATGGGGTGGAGAGGCGGGGGAAGGAGAGCGGGAGGAGCGAAGGAGAAGGAGACGTGTTGTGGAAAGGAGAGTGGGCACGGTATAAAGAGGGAGGGGGGAAGGAGAGAGGGAATGAGGGGGAAGAAGGGGAGAAAGAGAAGGGGTCAGAGGGGGAACGGAGGAGGGCAAGGAGAGGGATGGGGGGAAAGTAATGGGGTAGGGTCAGAGGGGGGAGGGGAAGGAGAGGGGGAGGAGAAGGAGAGGAGGGGAGGGGGAAGGAGAGGGGGAAGGGGAAGGAGATGGGTAGGAGAGGGGGAGAAGGAGGGGAAGGAGAGGGTGGGTGGAGGAGAGGGGGAGGAGAGGGGAAAGGAGAGCGAGGAGGACGAGGGAAGGAGGGGAAGGGGAGGGGAAGGAGAGGGGGAAGGAGACGGGGGAAGGGGAAAGAAGGGGTGAAAGAGAAGGGGTAAGAGGGGGAAAGGAGGAGGGCAAGGGGGGCGAAGGAGAGGGGTGAAGGGGAAGGAGGTGGGTAGGAGAGGGGTGAAGGAGAAGGGGAAGGGGAAGAAAAGGGGGAAGGAGAGGGGCAGAAGGAAATGGGGAGACGGAAAGAGGAGAAGGAAAGAAGGAAGGAGAGGAGAGGAAGGAGAGAAAGGAAGGGGAGGAGAGACGGGGAAGAGAGGGGGAAGATGAAGGGGAAGGAGAGGGGGAATGAGAAGGGGATGGAGAAGGGGGAAGGGGGAACGACAGGCGCGGAAAGAGAAGGGGGAAGGAGGGGTGCGAAAGGAGAGCAGGAAGGAGGGCGGAAAAGGAGTGGGGGAGGAATGAGAGGAAGGAGAAGGGGGAGTGAAGGAGAGGGGGTAGGTGAAGGAGAGGGTGAAGGAGAGAGAGGGAGGGAAGGAAGGAGGGGGAAGGAGAGGGGGAATGGGAGGGGGCAAGCAGAGGGGGGAAGGAGAGGGCGAATAGAGGGGCAAGGAGAGGGGGAGGAGACGAGGAGAGGGAAGGAGACGGGGAGAAGAAGGGGAGAAAGAGAAGAGGGTAAGGGAGGAAAGGAGCAGGACAAGGAGAGGAGCGAAAGGTGGGGGAGGGGGAAGGAGGGGGTAAGGGGAAGGAGAGGGGGAAGGAAAGGGCGAGGAGGGGGAGGAGAGGGGGAGAAGAGAGAAAGGAGAGCGGGAGGACGGGGGAAGGAGGGGGAAGGAGACGGGGAAGGGGGGTAGAAGGGATAAAGAGAAGGGGTAAGAGATGGAAAGGAGGAGGGCAAGGAGAGGGGGAGGGGTAAGGAGAGGTGGGAAGGAGAGGAAGAAGAGGAGGGGGAAGAAGGGGGAAGGAGAGGGGCAGAAGGAGAAGGGGAAGGAGAGAGGGGAAAGGAGAAGGGGAAGGAAAGGGGGAAGGAGTGGGCGGTTGGAAAGGGGTGCGAAAGCAGAAGGGGCAAAGGAGATTGGGAAAGAGGGGGGAAGGAGGGCGGAGAAGCGGGGAAGGAGAGTGGAGGAGGAGGAAGGAGGCGGGGGAAGGAGACAGGGTAAGGAGATGGGGAAGGAGACGGGTGGAAGGAGAGGGGGAGGTGGTGAAGGAGCGAGGATGTGGAGGGGGGAAAGTAGAGGGGGTGGGGGAAAGGAGAGGGAGAGGTGTTGGGGAAAGGAGAGGGGGTGGAGGGGGAGGAGAGGGGGAAGTTAAGGGGTGAACGAGAAGGGGAAGGGGAAGGGGAAGAAGAGGGGGAAGGTGAGGGCGAGGAGGGGGGCAAGGAGAGGGGAAGGAGAGGAGGAGGAGGGGGGAAGGAGACAGGGAAGAAGGGGAGAAAGAGAAGAGTGTAAGACGGGGAAAGGATCAGGGCAGGGAGAGGGAGGAAAGGAGGGGGAGGGGGAAGGGGATGGTGGGGGGAAGGAGAGGGGTGGAGGAGAGGGCGGTGGAAGGAGAGGGGGAAGGAGAACGGGGAGGACAGGGGGAAGGAGTGGGAAGAAGGGGAGAAAGAGAAGAGGGTGGAGGGGGTAAGGAGAGGGGGGCACGGAAGAGGGGAAGAGGGAAGTATAGGAGGGACGGGGAAGGAGAGGTCGAAGGGGAGCGGGAAGGGGAGGGGGGAAGGAGAAGGGGGAAGGAGGGGGGAAGGAGAAGGGGGAAGAAGAGGGGCAGAAGGAGAAGAAGAAAGAGGGGGAAGGAGAAGGGGATGGAGAAGAGGGAAGGAAAGGGGGAAGGAGTGGGGGGTTGGAAAGGGGTGTGAAAGGAGGGGGAAAGAAGAGTGGGAAGGTGGGGGGTAGAAGGGCGGGGAAGGGGCAGGAGACGGAGGGAAGGAGAGGGGTAGGAGAGGGGGGAAGGAGTGGATGGATGGAGAAGGGGGAAGGGGAGGGAGAGGAGTGGGTAAGAGGGTGAAAGGAGGAGGTCAAGGAGCGGGAGAGAGGGAAGGAAAGGATGGGAGGGGAAGGAGAGAGGTGAAGAGGAAGGAGGGGGGTAGGGGAGAGGTGAAGGAGAAGGGTCAAGGAGAGGGGTAGGGTGGGAAGGAGAGGGGGAGGGGGAAGAAGAGGGGCGAAGCAGAGGGGAATGGAGAGGGGACAAGCAGAAGGAGAGGGGTGAAGGAGAAGGAGTGGTAGGAGATGGGGAGAAGGAGAGCGGGAGGGAAGGAGAGAGGGAGGGGTGAAGGAGAGGGGGTGAAGGAGAGAGAGGGAGGGAAGGAGAGAGGGGCAAGGAGGGGGGAAGGGGAAGGTGATGGGGAAGGAGAGGGGGCGAAGTACAGGGGGGAAGTAGGGGATGAGGAGGTGGGGAAGGACAGGAGGAGGAGAGGGGTAGGAGGTGGGGAAGGAAATTGGGGAGGAGGGGGAAGCGGAGGAAGGAGGGGGGAAGAGAGGGGAAATGGGAAGGAGAGGTGGAGGACATGGGGAAGGAGAGGGAAGGAGAGGGGGAAGGAGATGGGTGGAAGGAGAGGGTGAGGGTTGAAGGAGCGAGGGGGTGGAGAGGCGGGGGAAGGAGAGTGGGAGGAGGGAAGGAGAGGGAGAGGTGTTAGGGAATGGAGGGGAAAAAAGGTGGGGGAGGGGGAAAGAGGGGAAGGGAGGTTGAAGGAGAGGGGGAAGGGGAAGGAGAGGGGGAAGGTGAGGACGAAGGAGAGGAAGGATGGGAGGGGAAGGAGAGAGGAGGAAGGTGAACGAAAGGGGGAAGGAGAGAGGGGGAAGGAGAAGGTGGAAGGAGAGGGGGGATTGAGAGGGGGGAAGGAGGGGAGAAATAGGAGAGGAGGGAAGGAGAGGGGAGAAGGAGGGGGAAGGGGAAGGGTGGAAGGAGAAGGGGAAGGAGAGGGGGAAGGAGAAGGGGGAAGGAGAGGGGTAGGGATGGGGAAGGAGTGGTGGGGAGGAGATGGAGGAGAGGGGGGAAGGAAAGGGGGTAGGGAGAAGGAAAGGGGAGGAGGGAAGGAGGGTGGAAGCAGAGGGGGAGGGGGTGAAGGAGAATGCGAGGGGGAGGGGAGGAAGGAGGGGTTAGGAAGAAGGAGAGGAGGTGGGTGAAGGAGAGGGGTGGGGGAAGGAGGGAAGTAGAGGGGGGAAGCAGAGAAGGGGAAGTGGAAGGAGAGGTGGGGAAGGAGAGGGGGAAGGACAAGTGGTGGTAATAAATGGGGAGAAGGAGAGGGGAGAAGGGGGAGGGGGAAGGAGAGGGGGGAGGGTAGAAGGAGACTGGGGAAGGAGACGGGGAAGGGGAAGGAGAGGGGGAGGGTGGAAGGAGAGGGGGCGAAGGAGAAGGGAAGAGTGGGGGAAGGGGAATAGTGGGAGAGGTGTGGAAGGAGAGTGGGATGGTGGGAAGGGGCAAGTGGGTGGAGGGGAAGGGGGAAAGAGAGGGGGAAGCGGAAGTTGAGGGTGGAAGGAGAGGGGGAAGGAGGGGGAAGGAGAGGGGGAAGGAGAGGGGAAGGATGGGGAAGGAGGGGGTAGGAGGGGGAAGGATAAGGGGAAGGAGGGGGGAAGGAGAGGGGATGAAGGAGAGAGGGAAGGAAGGAGGGTGGAAGGAGAAGGGAGGGAAGGAGAGGGGAGAAGCAGAGGGGGAAGGAGAGGGGAGGAATGAGAGGAAGGGGAGAGGGAGGGAAGGAGAGGTGGGAAGGTGAAGGAGAGGGTGAAGGAGAGAGAGGGAGGGAAGGAGAGAGGGGGAAGGAGAGGAGAATAGCAGAGGGGGGAAGGAGAGGTCGAGGAGGGGGGAAGGAGAGGGGGAAGGAGGGGGAAGAAGGGGAGAAAGAGAAGAGGGTAAGAGGGGGAAAGGAGCAGGGCAGGGGGAAGGTGGGAGAGGGGAAGGAAAGGGGGAAAGGGAAGGAAAGGGGGAAGGTGAGGACGAAGGAGAGGAAGAATGGGAGGGGAAGGAGAGAGGAGGAAGGTGAACGAAAGGGGGAAGTAGAGATGGGGGAAGGAGAAGGTGGAAGGAGGGGGGAATAAGAGGGGGGTAGGAGGGGGAAGGAGAAGGAGAGAAGGGAAGGAGAGGAGGAGAAGGGGGGGAAGGGGAATGGTGGAAGGAGAAGGGGAGGAGGGGGGGAAAGAGAAGGGGAAGGAGAGGGTTAGGGATGGGGGAAGGAGAGGTGGGGAGGAGGGGAAGGAGACGGGGGAAGGAAAGGGGGAAGGGGGAAGGAAAGGGGAGGAGGGAAGGAGGGTGGAAGCGGGGAAGGAGAGGGGTAGGGATGGGGAAGAAGAGGTGGGGAGGAGGGGGAGGAGATCGGGGAAGGAAAGGGGGAAGGGGGAAGGAAAGAGGAGGAGGGAAGGAAGGTGGAAGCAGAGGGGGAGGGAGTGAAGGAGAGTGGGAGAGGGAGAGGAGGAAGGAGGGGTTAGGACGAAGGAGAGGGGGTGGGTGAAGGAGAGGGGTGGGGGAAGGAGGGAAGGAGAGGGGGGAAGCAGAGAGGGGGAAGTGGAAGGAGAGGTGGGGAAGGAGAGGGTGAAGGACAACTGGTGGTAAGAAATGGGGAGAAGGAGTGGGGAAGAAGGAGACTGGGGAAGGAGAGGGGGAGGGTGGAAGGAGAGGGGGCGAAGGAGGGGGGAGGAGATGGGGAAGGGGAAGACTGGGAGAGGTGGGGAAGGAGAGTGGGATGATGGGAAGGGAGAAGGGGATGGAGGGGGAAGGGGGAAAGAGAGGGGGAGGGGAAGGAGAGGGTGGAAGGAGAGGGGGAAGGAGGGGGAAGGAGAGGGGGAAGGAGAGGGGAAGGAGAAGGGTAGGAGGGGAGAAGGGGAAGGAGGGGGGAGGGGGAGGGGGTAGGAGGGAGAGGAGAAGGGGAAGGAGGGGGGATGGAGAGGGGAGGAAAGAGAGAGGGACGGAAGGAGGGGGGAAGGAGAAGGGAGGGAAGGAGAGGGGAGAAGCAGAGGGGAGAAGGAGAGGGGAGGAATGAGAGGAAGGGGAGAGGGAGGGAAGGAGAGAGGCGGAAGGAGAGGAGAAAAGCAAAGGGGGGAAGGAGAGGTCGAGGAGGGGGGAAGGAAAGGGGGAAGGAGGGGGAAGAAGGGGAGAAAGAGAAGAGGGTAAGAGGGGGAAAGGAGCAGGGCGGGGAAAGGTGGGAGAGTGGGATGGGGATGGAGGGGGAGGGGGAAGGAGAGGGGAAGGAGAGGGGTGGAAGGAGAGGTTGAGGGGGAAGGAGAGGGGAGGAGGGGGAGGAGAGCGGGGAGGACAGGGGAAGGATGGGAAAGGAGAGGGGGAAGAGAGGGGGAAGGAGATTGGTGAAGGAGGGGGAAGAATGGGAGAAAGAGAAGAGTGTAAGGGGGGAAAATAGAGGGGGAAGGAGAGGAGGAGAGGGGAGGGAGATGAGGTGGAGAGGGGAGAAGGAGAAGGGGAAGGGGAGGAGAGGAGGGAAGGAGAGGGGGAGAGGGAGGAGGGAGGAGAAACGTGGAAGGAGAAGGGGGAAGGAGGGGGGAAGGAGAGAGGGAGAAGGAGAGAGGGGGAAGGTGAAGGAGAGCGGGAAGGAGAGAGAGAGGGGAAGGAGAGAGAGGGAGGGAACGACAGAGGATGGAAGCAGAAGGGAAGGATAAGGGTGAAGGAGAGGGAGTGAAAGAGAAGGGGGATGGAGGGGGGAAGGTGAGGGGAAGGTGAGGGGGAAGGAGGGGAGAAGGAGAGGGAAGGAAAGGGGGAAGGAGTGTGGGTTGGAAAGGGGTGCGAAAGGAGATGGGGAAAGGAAGGGGGAAGGAGACAGAGGGAAGGAGAGGGGAGAAAGGTGAGGAGAGGGGTGAGGAGAGGGATAGGTGGAGGGGAGGGGGTAAGGGGGGAGGGGAAGGAGAGGGGGAAGGAGAGGGAGTGAAGGCCGCGTACGGAGAGGGTGGGGGCAGAGATGGAGAGGGGTAGGGGGAAGGAGAGGGGGACGGGGAAGAGGGGGAAGGGATGGAGGGGGGAGGGGGAATGGGAAGGAGAGGGGGAAGGAGAGGGGAGAAGGAGGATGTTAGGAGTGGGGTCTTGGAGAGGAGTGCGAAAGGACAGGGTGGAATGGAGAGGGGGAAGGAGATGGAGGGAAGGAGAGGGAGGGAAGGAGAGAGGGTGCGTGAAGGAGCGGGGGGAAGGAGAAGAGGTGGAAGAAGATAGTGAAGGAGAGGGGGAGGGAGTTAGAGAGGGGAGAAGGTGAAGGAGGGGGGAGGAGGGGGGGAAGGAGAGGGGAGGGGAAGGTGGGAAGAAGAGGGGGTGAAGCAGAGGGGGAAGCAGAAGGAGAGGGGTGAAGGAGAAGGGGTGGTAGGAAATGGGGAGGAGAGCGGGAGGGAAGGAGAGAGGGAGTGGTGAAGGGGGGGAAGGAGAGGAAGGACAGAGGAGGGAAGGAGAGGGGTGAAGGGGAAGGAGAGGGGGGAAGTGGAGGGCGAGAAGGTGGGGAAGGAGAGGAGGAGAAGAGGGGTAGGAGAGGGCGGATGGATATCGGGGAGGAGGGGGAAGGGGAGGAAGGAGAGGGGAGGTGGGGGAAAGGGGAGAAGGAGAGATGGAGGACAGGGAGTAGGAGAGGGGGACAAGATGGGGAAGGAGACAGGGAAGGAGGGGGAAGAAGGGGAGAAAGAGAAGGGGTAAGAAGGGGAAAGGAGGAGGGCAGGAGAAGGGGAAGGAGGAGGTAGGAGGGGGAAGGAGAAGGTGGAAGGGGAAGGAGAGGCGGGAAGGAGAGGGGAAAAGGAGAGGGGAAGGAGAAGGGAAAGGAGAGGAGAGGAAGGACAGAGGGAGGGAAGGGGAGAGGCGGGAAGGAGAGTGGGGAAGGAGAATGGGAAAGGAGGCGGGAAGGATGATGGGGAAGGGGAGGTGGGGGAAGGAGAAGAAATTGAAGGAGACGGGGGAGGAGATGTGGGGTAGGAGCGGGAGGGTGGAGGGGATAAGAGTGGGTGGGGAGAAGGAGAGGGGGAGGGAAAATGAGGGGGGAAGGAGAGGGGGAGGGGGAAGGAGAGGGGGAGTGGATGAAGGAGAGGGGGAAGGAGAGGGGGCGGGGAGAAGGAGAGTGGGAGGGGGAAGGAGAGGGAGAGGTGTAGGGGAAGGAGACGGTGGAAGGAGGAGGAAGAAGGGGAGAAAGAGAAGTGGGTAAGGGGGGAAAGGAGGAGGCCAAGGGGAGGGGGAGGTGGAAGGAGAGGAGGGGGAAGGAGGGGGTAGGAGAGGGGGGAAGGGGAAGGAGAGGAGGGGAGGGGGAAGGAGAGGGAGTGGGGGAAGGAGGGGGAAGGAGAAGAGGGAAAGGAAGGGAGAGGAGGGAAGGAGAGGAGGAAGGAGAGGGGAGAAGGAGGGGAAGGAGAGGGGTGGTAGGAGAAGGGTGAAGGGGAGAGGAGAAGGAGAGGGGTGAAGGAGGGGGAAGAATGAGAGGAAGGAGAGAGGGAGGGACGGAGAAATGGGGTAAGGAGAGAGGGGTAAGGTGAAGGAAAGGGTGAAGGAGAAAGAGGGAGGGAATGAGAAAGGGGGAAGGAGAGGGGGAAGGAGAGGGCGAGGAGGGGCGCAAGGAGAGGGGGAGGAGAGGAGGAGGGGGAAGGAGACGGGGAAGAAGGGGAGAAAGAGAAGAGGATAAGAGGGGGAAAGGAGCAGAACAAGGAGAGGAGCGAAAGGTGGGGGAGGGGGGAGGAGGTGGTACGGGGAAGGACGGGGGAAGGGGATGGAGGGGAGGGGGCAGGAGGGGGGAAGGAGAGAGGAAGAAGGGAGAAGGAGAGGGGGAAGAGAAGGGATAAGAGGAGGAAAGGAGAATGGCAAGGAGAGGGGAAGTGGGAAGGAGATGAGGGGAGGGGCAAGGAGAGGTGGGAAGGAGAGGGGGAAGGGGAGGGGTAAGAGGGGGGAAGAGTGGGGGAAGGAGAGGGGGGAAGGAGAAGGAGGAAGGAAAGGGGGAGGAGTGGGGGGTTGGAAAGGGGTGCGAAAGGAGAAGGGGAAAGGAGATTGGGAAGGATGGGGGAAGGAGCGTGCAGAAGGGGAGGAGACGGAGGGAAGGAGAGGGGAGAAGGGGAGGAAGGAGGGGGGAAGGAGGTGGAAGGAGAGGTAGGAAGGAGGGGGAAGAAGGGGAAAAAGAGAAGGTGGTAAGAGGAGGAAAGGAGGAGAGAAAGAGAGGGAGAAGGGGGCAAGGTGAAGGGGTAGGGTCAGAGGCGGAGGGGGAAGGAGAGGGGGGAAGGAGATGGGGTGGGGATGAAGGAGAGGGAGTGTGGAGGGCGAAGGAGAGGGGGTGGGGGAAGGAGAGGGGAGTGGAGAGGTGGGGAAAGGATAGTGGGAGGAGGGAAGGAGAGGCAGAGGTGTTGGGGAAAGGAGAGGGGTAGGTGGGGAAGGAGGGAGGGATGGTGTAAGGAGGGGGCAAGGTGCGGGAGGTGGAGGGTGGGAGAAGGAGGGGAAGAAGGGAATAAAGAGAAGGGGGTAAGGGGGAAAGCAGGGGCAAGGAGAGGGGAGAGCGAAGGAGGGGGGAAGGGGTAGAGGGGATTAGGAGACGGGGTAGGAGGGGGGAAGGAGAAGGTGGAAGGGGAGGGAGAGGAGGGAATGAGAGTGGAAAGGAGAGAGAGGGAGGGAAGAATAGAGGGGGAAGCAGAGCGGGAAGGAGAGGGCGAGGAGGAGGGCAAGGAGAGGGGGAGGAGAGGAGGAGGGATGAAGGAGACGGAGGGCAGAAAGAGAAGAGGGTAAGAGGGGGAAAGGAGCAGGGCAAGGAGAGGGGTGAAAGGTGGGGGAGGGGGAATGAGGGGGCAAGGGAAGGAGTGGGGGAACAGGATGGAGGGGAGGGGAAAGGAGAGGGGAAGGAGAGGGCGATGGGGGAAGGTGAGGGGGAGAATAGGGGAAAGGAGAGCGAGGAGGACGGGGGAAGGAGGGGGAAAGGAGAGGGGGAAGGAGATGGGGAAGGGGGAAGAAGGGGAGAAAGAGAAGTGGGAAAAGGGGGAAAGGAGGAGGGCATGGAGTGGGGGAGGGGGAAGGAGAGGAGGGGAGGGGGAAGGAGAGGTGGGAAGGAGAGGGGGAAAGAGAGGGGGGAAGTAGGGAGAAGGAGAGTGGCAGAAGGAGAAGGGGAAGGAGAATGAGGAAGGAAAGGGGGAAGGAGTGGGGAGAGTTGGAAAGGGGTGCGAATGGAGAAGGGGGAAAGGAGATTGGGAAGGGGAAGGAAGGAGGGTGGAGAAGCGGGAGAGGAGACGGAGGGAAGGAGAGGGGAGAATGGGGAGAAAGGAGAGGGGGAAGGAGGTGAAAGGAGAGGTGGGAAGGAGGGGGAAGAAGGGGAGAAAGAGAAGGGGGTAAGAGGAAGAAAGGAGGGGAGAAGGAGAGGGAGAGGGGGCAAGGTGAGGGGGTAGGGTCGGAGGGGGAGGCGGAAGGAGAGAGGGAAGGAGAGGGGAGGAGGGGGAAGGAGACGGGGAAGGAGACAGATGAAGGAGACGTGTGGAAGGAGAGGGGGAGGTGGTGAAGGAGCGAGCGGTTTGGGGTAGGAGAGGGTTTGGGGGGAAGGAGGGGGAGAGTTGTTGGGGAAAGGAGAGGGGGAGCTGGGGAAGGAGAGGGGAGAAGGAGGGGGAAGAAGGGGAGTAAGAGAAGGGGGTAAGAGGGGAAAGGAGAGGGGGAAGGAGAGGGTGAGGGGGAAAGGAGGAGGTTAGGAGATAGATGTAGGAGGGGGAAGGAGAAGGGGAAGGAGGGGGAGAGGAGGGAAGGAGAGGGGAAGGAGAAGGGGAAGGAGAAGGGGGAAGGGGAGGAAGAGGGGGAAGAAGAGGGGAGAAGGAGAAGGGGGAAGGGGAGGGAGAGGAGGGAAGAAGGGGGAGAAGGAGGGGGATGGAAACGTTTGGAACGAGTGGGGGAAGGAGAGGTGAAGGGAAGGAGCGGGGGGTCGGAGAAGAGGTGGAAGAAGACAGTGGTAGGAGAGGGGGAGGGATTTGGAAAGAGGGCGGGGTGAAGGAGAGGGGGCAGGAGACGGGGAGAAGGAGAGCGGGAGGGAAGGATAGAGGGAGGGGTGAGGGAGAGGAGGTGGATTGAGGGTAAATGGAGGAGGAAGGAGTGGGGAGGGTGGAAGGAGAGGGGGTAAGGAGGGAGGGACTGAGAGGGGGTGGGGGAGAAGACGGGGAAGTGGGAAGGAGAGGGAGAGGGGTAGAGGAGATGGAGAGGGGGAGGTGGGGAAGGAGGGGAAAAAGGTGGGTGAGGGGGAAGGAGGGGGTGAGGGAAGGGAAGGGGAAGGGGAAGGGGAGGTTGAAGGAGAGGGGGAATGGGAAGGAGAGGGGGAAGGAGTGGAGAAGCAGAGGGGACGAAGGCGAGGAAGGATGGGAGGGGAAGGAGAGAGGAGAAATGGTAATGAGAGGGGGAAGGAAGGAGAAAGTGGAAGGAGGGTGGAATGAGAGTGGGGAAGGAGTGGGGAAGGAGAAGAGGGAAGGAGAGGGGGTAGGGATAGGGGAAGGAGAGGTGGGGAGGAGAGGGGAGGAGAGGGCGGAAAGGGGAGGAGGGAAGGAGGGTGGAAAGAGAGGGGGAGGGGTTGAAGGAGCGGGGAGAGGGGAAGGAGGGGGTGAGGGGGAAGGAGAGGGGTTAGGTGATGGAGAGGAGTGGGGAAGGAGGGAAGGAGAGGGGGTGAAGCAGAGAGGGGGAAGTGGAAGGAGAGGTGGGGAAGGAGGGGGCGAAGGAGGGGGAAGGGAGGGGTTGGGCAGAGAAGGGGGTAAGGGGATGGAGGGGAGGGGAAGGGGGGAAGTGGAAGGAGAGTGGGTAGGAGGGGGCGAAGGATAGGGGAGAAAGGAGAGGGGAGAAGGAGATGTGGTGGTAGGTGATGTGGAGAAGGAGAGGGGGAGAAGTGGGAGGGGAAACGAGAGGAGAAGAAGAGAGGGGAAGGCGGGGGAAGGAGAGGGGAAGGGGAAGTAGAGGTGGAGGGGGAGAAGGTGGGGAAAGGAGAGGGGGAAGGGGGGAAGGAGAGGGGGAGAGTGGAAGGAGAGGGGACGAAGGAGGGGGAGGAGAGGGGGAGGGGGAAGAGAGGGAGAGGTGGGGAAGGAGAATGGGATGGTGGGAAGGGGGAAGGGGATGGAGAGGGAGGGGAATGAGAGGGGGAAGGAGGGGGAAGGAGAGGGCTAGGAGGGGGTAAAGAGGAGGGAAGGGGGGAAGCAGAAGAGGGTGGAGGAGAGGGGAGAAAGAGAGGGGGAAGGAGAGGAAGGAAAGAGGGTGGGAAGGAGGGGGGAAGGTGAAGGAGAGAGAGGGAGGGAAGGAGAGAGGGGGAAGGAGAGGGCGAGGAGGGGGGGTAGGAGAGGTGGAAGGAGATGGGGGAAAGGAGGGGGAAGAAGGGAAAAAGAGAAGAGGGTAAGAGGGGAAAAGAGAGGGATGGGGAAGGGGAGGTGGCTGAAGGAGAAGTTGAAGGAGGCGGGGAGGAGATGTGGGGAAGGAGCGTGGGGTGGAGGGTGGTAAGGAGAGGGTGAGGGGAAGGAGGGGGGAAGGCGAGTGGGAGTGGGGAAGGAGAGGGGGAGGGGGTAGGAGAAGGGGAGGGTGTGAAGGAGACGGGAGTGGAGAGGGGGGATGGAGAGGAGGAGGGGAGAAGGAGAGGTGGAGAGGAAGGAGAGGGGACGGGGGAAGGAGAGTGGGAGGGGGAAGGAGAGGGAGAGGTGTTGGGGGAAGGAGATGGGGAAGGAGGTGGAAGAAGGGGAGAAAGAGAAGTGGGTAAGGGGGAAAGGTGGAGGGCAAGAGGAGGGGGAGGTGGAAGGAGAGGAGGGGAGGGGGAAGGAGAGGGGGGAAGGGAGGGAGAGGAGGGGAGGGGCAAGGAGAGGGGGTAGAGGAAGGAGGGTGGAAGGAGAAGGGGAAGGGGAGGGAGAGGAGGGAAGGAGAGGAGGAAGGCGAGGTGGAGAAGGATGGGGAAGGAGAGGGGTGGTAGGAGAAGGGGAAGGGGAGGGGAGAAGGAGAGGGCGAGGAGGGGGTCAAGGAGAGGGGGAGGAGAGGAGGAGTGGCGAAGGAGATGGGGAAGGAGAGGAGAAAGAGAAGAGGGTAAGAGGGGGAAAGGAGCAGGGCAAGGAGAGGAGTGAAAGGTGGGGAGGGGGAAGGGGATGGAGGGGGAGGTGGAAGGAGGGGGGAAGAGAGGGTGAGGAGTGGGGAAGGAGAGGGCAAAGGGAGGAGAGGGGGAGAAGAGGGGAAACGAGAGCGAGTAGGACAGGGGGAAGCAGGGGAGAAGGAGAGGTGAAGGAAGGGGAAGGAGATGGGGAGAAGGGGGAAGAAGGGGAGAAAGAGAAGGGGTAAGAGGGGGAAAGGAGGAGGGCAAGGAGAGGGGGAGTGGGAAGGAGATGAGGGAGGGGGAAGGAGAGGTGGGAAGCGGAGGGGGGAAGGGGAGGGGGAAGAGGGGGGAAGAAGTGGGCACGGAGAGGGGCAGAAGGAGAAGGGGAAGGAGAGGGGGGAAGGAGGAGGAAGGCAATGGGGAAGGAGTGACGGGGTTGGATAGGGGTGCGAATGGAGAAGGGGGAAAGGAGATTGGGAAGGATGGGGAAGGAAGGCGGAAAAGGGGGGAGGAGATGGAGGGAAGGAGAGGGGAGAAGGGGGAGGAAGGAGAGGGGAAAGGAGGTGGAAGGAGAGGTAGGAAGGAGGGGGAAGAAGGGGAGAAAGAGAAGGTGGCAAGAGGAGGAAAGGAGGGGAGAACCAGAGGGAGAAGGGGGCAAGGTGAGGGGGTAGGGTCAGAGGAAGAGGGGGATGGAGAGGGGTGAAGGAGACGAGAGGAGGAGGAAGGAGAGGGGGATGAGACGGGGAAGGAGACGGGTGGAAGGAGAGGGGGTGGGGATGAAGGAGCGGGGGTGTGGACGGGGGAAGGTGAGGGGGTGGGGGGAAGGAGAGCGGAGTGGAGAGGTGGGGGATGGATAGTGGGAGGAGGGAAGGAGAGGGAGAGGTGTTGGGGAAAGGAGAGGGGGAGGTGGGGAAGGAGAGGGGGACGGTGTAAGGAGGGGGGCAAGGTGGGGGAGGGGGACGAGGAAGAGAAGGAGGGGAAGCAGGAGAGAAAGAGACGGGGGTAATGGGGAAAACAGGGAGAAGGAGGGAGGAGGGGGGATGAGAGGGGGAAGGGGTAGGAGGGGGTTAGGAGACGGGGGTAGGAGAGGGGGAAGGAGAGAGAGGGAGGGAAGGATAGAGGGGGAAGCAGAGTAGGAAGGAGATTGCGAGGAGGAGGGCAAGGAGAGGGGGAGGAGAGGAGGAGGGGGTAGGAGTCGGAGGGAAGAAGGGGAGAAAGAGAAGAGGGTAAGAGGGGAAAGGAGCAGGGCACGGAGAGGGGTGAAAGGTGGGAGAACGGGAATGAGGGGGTGGGGGAAGGAGGGGGAAGGGGATGGAGGGGGGAGGGGAAAGGAGCGGGGGAAGGAGAGGGCGATGGGGGGAAGGAGCGGGGGAGGGGGAGGAGAGGGGGAGAAGAGGGGAAGGGAGAGCGAGGAGGACAGGGGAAGGAGATGGAAATGAGAGGGGGAAGGAGAAGGGGGAAGGGGAAGAAGGGGAGAAAGAGAAGTGGTAAGAGGGGGAAAATTGGTGGGCAAAGAGAGGGCGAGGGGAAGGAGAGGCGGGCAGGGGGAAGGAGAGGGGGAAGGAGAGGGGGAAAGTGAGGGAGAGGAGGGGAGGGGGAAGGAGAGCGGGTAAGGGAAGGAGGGGGAAGGAGAAGGGGGAAGCGGAGGGAGAGGAGGAAAGGAGAGGAAGAAGGAGAGGGGGTGAAGGACGGGGAAGGAGAGGGCCGGTAGGAGAAGGGGGAAGCGGAGGGGAGAAGGAGAGGTGTGAAGGAAGGGGGAATAATGAGAGGAAGGAGAGAGGGAGGGAAGGAGAAAGGGGGTAAGGAGAGAGGGGGAAAGGTGAAGGAAAGGGTGAAGGATAGAGAGAGAAGGAAGGAGGAAGGAGGGAAGGAGAGGGGGAAGGAGAGGGCGAGGAGGGGCCAAGGAGAGGGGGAGGAGAGGAGGAGGGGCGACGGAAATGGGGAAGGAGTGTGGGGGTTGGAAAGGGGTGCGAATGGAGAAGGGGGAAAGGAGATTGGGAAGAATGGGGGAAGGAGGGCGGAGAAGGGGGAGGAGATGGAGGGAAGAAGAGGGGAGAAGGGGGAGGAAGGAGCGGGGAAACGAGGTGGAAGGAGAGGTAGGAAGGAGGGGAAGACGGGGAGAAAGAGAAGGTGGTAAGAGGAGGAAAGGAGGGGAGAAAGAGAGGGAGAAGGGGGCAAGGTGAAGGGGTATGGTCAGAGGCGGAGGGGGATGGAGAGGTGGGAAGGAGAGTAGAGGAGGGGGAAGGAGAGGGGGATGAGATGGGGAAGGAGACGGTTGGAAGGAGAGGGGTGGGGGAAGGAGAGGGGAGTGGAGAGGTGGGGGAAGGATAGTGGGAGGAGGGAAGGAGAGGGAGAGGTGTTGGGGAAAGGAGGGGGAGGTGGGGAAGGAGGGGGCACGGTGAAAGGAGGGGGCAATGTGGGGGAGGGGGACGAGGGGGAGTAGGAGGGGGAAGAAGGGGAGAAAGAGAAGGGGGTAAGTGGGGAAAACAGGGTGAAGGAGGGGGGAGGGGGGGTGAGAGGGGAAGAGGTAGGAGGGGGTTAGGAGACGGGGGTAGGAGAGGGGGAAGGAGAAGGTGGAAGGGAAGGGAGAGAAGTGAATGAGAGGGGGAAGGAGAGAGAGGGAGGGAAGCAGAGCGGGAAGGAGAGAGCAGAGAGAGCAAGGAGGAGGGCAAGGAGAGGGGGAGGAGAGGAGAGGGGGTAGGAGTCGGAGGGAAGAAGGGGAGAAAGAGAAAAGGGTAAGAGGGGAAAGGAGCAGGGTACGGAGAGGGGTGAAAGGTGGGAGAAGGGGAATGAGGGGGTAGGGGAAGGGGGAATGGGATGGAGGGGGAGGGGAAAGGAGCGGGGGAAGGAGAGGGCGATGGGGGAAGGAGAGGGCGAGGTGGAGGAGAGGGGGCGAAGAGGAGAAAGGAGAGCGAGGAGGACGGGGGAAGAGGGGGAAATGAGAGGGGAAAGGAGAAGGGAGAAGGGGAGAAAGAGAAGTGGTAAGAGGGGTAAAAGAGGAGGGCAAAGAGAGGGCGAGGGGGAAGGAGAGGAGGGGAGGGGAAGGAGAGGTGGGAACGAGAGGGGGAAGGAGAGGGGGAAGAAGGGGGAAGGAGAGTGGCAGAAGGAGAAGGAGGAAGGAAAGGGGGAAGGAGTGGGGGCGTTGGAAAGGTGTGCGAAAGGGGAAGGGGAAAGGAGATTGGGAAGGGGAGGAAGGAGCGCGGAGACGCTGCAGAGGAGATGGAGGGAAGGAGAGGGGGAAAGATAGGGAGAATGGGGAGGGAGGAGAGGGGGAAAGAGGTGGAAGTGGAGGTGGGAGGGAGGGGGCAAGAAGTGGAGAAAGAGAAGGGGGTAAGAGGAGGAAAGGAGGGGGGAAGGAGAGGGAGAGGGGGCAATGTGAGGGGATAGGGTCGGAGGGCGGAGGCGGAAGGAGAGGGGGAAGGAGAGGGGAGGAGGGGGAAGGAGATGGGGGAAGGAGACGGGTGAAGGAGACGGGAGGAAGGAGAGGGGAGGGGGTGAAGGAGCGAGGGTGTCAGGGCGAAGGAGAGGAGTGGGGGGGTAGGAGAGGGGAGTGGAGAGGTGGGGGAAGGAGAGTGGGAGGAGGGAAGGTGAGGGGAACAGGAGGTGGAAGAAGGGGAGAAAGAGAAGGGGGTAAGAGGCGAAAGGAGAGGGGGAAGGAGAGGGGGAAGGAGGGGGTAGGAGAGAGGGGTAGGAGGGGGGAAGGAGAAGAGGGAAGGAGAGGGAGAGGAGGGAAGAAAAGGGGATACGGAGAGGGGTTGGAGAGGGAGATGGAGAAGGGGATGGGGAGGGAGAGGAGGGAAGAAGAGGGGAGAAGGGGGGAGGAGACGGTTGGAAGGAGAGGGGGAAGGGGAAGTGGAGGGAAGGAGCGGGGGGACGGAGAAGAGGTAGAAGAAGACGGTGGTATGAGAGGGGGAGGGAGTTGGAATGGGGGAGGGGGTGAAGGAGAGGGGGAGGAGATGGGGAGGAGAGCCGGAGGGAAGGAGAGAGGGAGGGGGAAGGAGAGCAAGGAGAGAGGGGAAGGAGAAGGGAGAGGTGGAATGAGGGGGAAAGGAGGGGAAAGGAGTGGGGAGGGTGGAAGGAGAGGGGGAAGGAGGGAGGGACCGAGAGGGGAAGGGTGAGGAGAGGGGGAAGGGGGAAGGAGAGGGAGAGGGCTAGAGGAGATGGAGAGGGGGAGGTGTGGAAGGAGGGGAAAAAGGTGGGGGAGGGGGAAGGAGGGTGTGGGTTAAGGAGAGGGGGAAGAGGAAGGGTGAGATTGAAGGAGAGGGGGAAGGGGAAGGAGAGGGGGAAGGAGTGGAGAAGCAGAGGGGACGAAGGAGAGGAAGGATGGGAGGGGAAGGAGAGAGAAGGAAGGTGAATGAGAGGGGGAATGACAGAGGGAGGGAAGGAGAAGGTGGAAGGAGAGGGGGGAGTGAGAGCGGGGAAGGAGGGGGGAAGGAGAGGTGGGGAGGAGAGGGGGAGGAGAGGGGCGAAAGGAAAGGGGAGGAGGGAAGGAGGGTGGAAGGAGAGGGGGAGGGGGTGAAGGAGAGTGGGAGAGGGAGGGGAGGAGGGGGGAGAGGGGATGGAGGGGAGGAGGGGGAAGGAGAGGGGGTAGGTGAAGGAGAGGGGTAGGGGAAGGAGGGAAGGAGAGGGGTGAAGCAGAGAGGGGGAAGTGGAAGGAGAGGTAGGGAAGGAAGGGGCGAAGGAGGGGTTGGAGGGGGGAGAAGGGGATAAGGGGATGGAGGGGGAGGGGGAAAGGGAAGGGGAAGGAAAGGGGGTAGGAGGGGGAAGGAGAAGGGAGGAAGGAGAGGGGGAAGGAGAAGTGGTGGTAGGAGATGGGGAGAAAGAGGGGGGAGAAGGGGAGGGGGAAGGAGAGGAGAAGAAGAGAGGGGGAAGGCGGGGGAAGGAGAGGAGAAGGGGGAAAGTACAGCGGGAGGGTGCGAAGGAGACGGGGGAAAGAGAGGGGGTGAGGAAGGAGAGGGGCAAGGGGGGAAGGAGAGGGGGAGGGTGGAAGGAGAGGGGACGAAGGAGGGGGAGGAGAGGGTGTGGGGGAAGAGAGGGAGAGGTGGGGAAGGAGTAGGGGATGGAAGGGGAGGGGGAAGGAGAGGGGAAGGAGGGGCAAGGAGAGGGGTAGGGGGTAAAGGGGGAAGGGGGGGAAAGCAGAAGGGGGTGGAGGAGAGGGGAGAAGGAGAGGGGGAAGGAGAGGAAGGAGAGAGGGTGGGAAGGAGGGGGAGGGGGAAGGAGAGGGGGAAGGAGAGAGAGGGAGGGAAGGAGAGGGGGGAAGGAGAAGGCGAGGAGGGAGGTAGGAACGGGGGAAGGAGATGGGGAAAGGAGGGGGAAGAAGGGGAGAAAGAGAGGAGGATAAGGGGAAAAGAGAGGGGGAGGGGGGAGGATAGGAGGGGAGGCAAAGGAGAAAGGGGTAGTTGAGGGAGATGAGGTAGGAGACGGGGGATGGAAAATGGGGAAGTGAAGGAGAGGGGAGGAAGGAGAGAGGGACGGAAGGAGAGTGGGAGAAGGAGAGAGGGGGAAGGAGAGAGAGGGAGGGAAGGAGAGAGGAGAGAAGTAGAAGGGGATGGAGAGGGGGAGGAGAGGGAGGAAGGAGGGGGAAGGGGGAAAGGAAAAGGGGAAGGAAAGGTAAAGGAGTGGGGGTTGGAAAGTGGTGCGAAAGGAGAGGGGAGAAGGAGGGGGGAGAAGGAGAGGGGTCACGCAAGGGAGAGGGGGAAAAGGGATGGGGAGGGGAAAGGGGAAGGGGAAGGAGGGGGGAAGGAGAGAGGGAGGGAAGGAGAGGAGAGGAAGGAGAAGACGGAAGGAGAGGGGGAAGGAGGGGGAGAGGGGAATGAGAGGGGGAGGGAGAAGGGGGAAGGCGAGGAGGAAGGAGGGGGAAGGAGACCGGGAATGTGGAAGGAGGGGAGAAGGTGGGCGATGAGGAAGGAAGGGGTAGGGGAAGGAGAGGGAGAAGGGGAAAGAGGAGATAGGGGAAGTGGAAGGAGAGGGGGAAGGTGACGGGGGAAGGAGAGGAGAGAAGGAGAGAGGGAGGGAAGGAGAGGGTGGAAGGAGTGAGGGGGAAGGAGTGAAGGAGGGAAGAAGAGAGGAAGGGAAGGAGAAGGCGGAAGGAGAGGGAGAAAGGAGGGGGAGGGGGAATGAGAGAGGGAAGGAGAAGGGGAAGGAGGGGGGAAGGAGGGGGGAAGGAGAGGGGGAGGGAAGGAGAGTGGTGAAGGAGAAGAGGTTTAAGGATACAGGGGGAAGGAGATGGGTGGAAGGAGAGGGGGAGGGGTGAAGGTGGGGGGAGGTGAGGTGGTAGGAGAGGGAGAAGGAGGGTGGAAGGAGAGGGGAAAGGAGAGGGGTAAGGAGAGGGGGAAAGAGAGGGGGAGGGGGAGGAGAGGAGAGTGGGAGGGAGGTGAGAAAGGAGAGGGAGAAGGGAAGGAGAGGGGAGGGGAAGGGTGAAGGAGAGGAAGAGGGGTAAGGAAGAAATGAGGGGGAAGGATAGGGGAAGCGGGGGGAAGCGGAAGGAGGGGAAGGAGATGGGATAGGAGAAGGGATGGTAGGAGAAGGAGGGAAAGAGAAAGGGTGGTAGGAGATTGGGAGAAGGAGACGGGGGAAGGAGAGAGGCAGGGGTGAAGGTGAGGGGGGAGGGGGGAAGGAAAGGCGGAAGGAGAGGCGGCAGGAGAGGGGGAAGGAGGTGGAGGAGAGGGAGAGGGGAGAAGGAGAGGGAGAGGGGTGGGGAAAGGAGAGGGGGACGGGGAAGGAGGGGGGAAGGTAGAGGATGGAGAAGGAGGGGGTAGGGGAAGGGACAAGGGGAAGGAGGGGAGAAGCGGAGGGAGATGGGAGAAGGATAAGGAGGGGGCAAAGGAGAGGAGAGGAAGGAGAGAGGGAGGGAAGGAGAAGGGGAGAGAGTGGGGGGAAGGAGAGGGGGAAGGAGGGGAAAAGGGCGGGAAGGAGGGGGAAGAAGGGGAGAACGATCGGGGGAATGAGAAGGGGGAATGAGAGGGGGGAAGGAGAAGGGGAAGGAAGGGGGAGAAAGAGCGGGGAAGGAGACTGAGGGAAGGAGAGGGAAGAAGGAGGAGGAAGGAGAGGGGGAGGGAGGGGGAGAGGGAGGGGAGGGGTAGGTGGGGAAGGAGAGGGGGACGGGGAAGGAGGGGAAAAGATGGGGGATGGGCAAGGAGGGGGTAGGGGGAAGGAGAGGGGGAAGGGGAATGAGGGGAGAGGGTGAAGGAGAGGGGGCAAGGGAAAGGAGAGGAGGGGAAGTAGAGGGGGGAAGGAGGGGGCAAGGAGAGGGGGGAAGGAGGCGGCGAAAAAGAGGAGAGGAAGGAGAGAGGGAATGAGAGAAGGAGAGAAGGAGAGAGGGGTGTGGGGGAAAGGAGAAGGGGGAAGGAGAAGGGGGAAGGTGGGGGAATGAGAGGTGGATGGAGAAGGGGGAAGGAATGCGGGAAGGAGTGAGGAGGAAGGAGTGGGGGGTTTGGAGTGGGGTGCGAAAGGAGAGGGTGGAATGGAGAGGGGGAGAAGGAGGGGGAAGGAGACTGAGGGAAGGAGAGGGGGGGGAGAAGGGGGAGAAAGGAGAGGGGGAAGAAGACGGGAAGGAGAGGAGAAGGGGGTGGAAGGAGAGGGGGGAAGGAGGGGGAAGAAGTGTAGAAAGAGAAGGGGTAAGAGAGGAAAGGTGTGGGGAAGGAGATGGGGAAGGGGGGGAGGGAGGGGAAAGAGACGAGGTGGAAGGCGACGGGGCAAGGATACGGGGAAGGAGAGTGGGAGGGGGAAGGGAGGGCGGAAGGAGAGTGGGGCGGGGTAAGTGGCGGGAAAGGTGGGGGAGGGGAAAGGAGCAGAGGGGAAGGAGGGGGAAGGAGAGAGGGGGAAGAAGGGGGGAAGGAGAGGGGGAGGGGGGAAGGAGAGGGTAGGAAGGAGATGAAGGAGAGAGGGAGGGAAGGAGAGAGGGGGAGGGGGAAGGAGAACGGGAAAGGAGAGGGGGTATGGGGAAGGGGGAAGGAGGGGGGTTGGAGGGGAAGGAGAGGGGCAAGGGATGGGGGAAGGAGGGGGAATGGAGAGGGGCGAAGGAGAAGGGGGAAAAGAGGGGCGAAGAAGAAGGGGAAGGAAAGGGGGAAAGGGTGGGTGGAAGGAGTGGGGGGTTGGAGAGGGTTGAGAAAGGAGAGGGGGGAAAGGAGAAGGGGAAGGAGAGGGGAAGAAGGGGAGAGAAGGAAGGGGGAAGGAGACGGAGGGAAGGAGAAGGGAGAAGGGAGAAGGGAGAAGGGGAAGATGGAGGGGAGATTCGAGGGGAATGAGAGTGGCTAGGATAGGGAGGGGGTGGAAGTAGAGGGGGAAGGAGGGGTAAGCAGGGGTGAAAGAGAAGGGCGTAAGAGGGGAAAAGGAGGGGTAAGGAGAGGGAGAAAGATGAGTGGGGGAGGGGTCGGATGGTGGAGGGGAAGGAGAGAGGGAGGGGGAAGGAGGGGAGGGGAGAGGAAGTAGGGAAGGAGAGGGGGAAGCAGGGGGAATGCAGAAGGAGAGGGGGAAGGAGAGGGGGAGGAGACGGGGAAGGAGTGGGAGGAGAGGGGAAGGAAAAGGGGGAAAGGAGGGGTGAAGGAGAGGGGGAGGGGAAGGAGAGGGTGGAGGGGGGATGGAGTGGGGGAGGGGGGAAGGAGAGGTGGGTGAGGGGAAGGAGAGGGGAGGGGGAAGGAGAGGGGGAAGGGGAAGGAGAGGGGGAAGGAGAGAGGGAGGGAAGGAGATGGGGAAAGGGGGAAGGCGAAGGGGTGGAAGGAGAAGGGGTGGAAGGAAATGGGGAGAAGGAGACGGGGAGGGCGTAATAAAGAGGGAAGGTGGAAGGAGGGGGCGAAAGACGGGGGTTAGGGGGATGGAGGTGGGGGGAAGAGGTGGGGGAAAAGAGGTTTGGGGAAGGAGATGGGGAAGGAGATGGGGGTGACGGAGATGGTAATGTGGGGAAAGGACATGGAAATGGGGAAAGGTGAAGTGGGAGATTTGGTGCAGTGCAACAATAAGGTAATTTGGAGATTTGATGCAGGGCAGGCCATAATTAGAGAATACTGGTAGTGGAGGCCGACATGGGAGAATTGTTGCAGGGAAACACTAAATGGAAGAAGTGGTGCACAGTGGGACAAAATGAGAGAATTGAGAGACATTGCACCAGGAAATGGGAGAATTAGAATATGCCACACCTAAATCGGGTGAGAATTGGTGGACGTCAGGAAATGAAAGGTTTGATACACAATGCCATTGCATTAGAAAATTGGTGTGGATTGCCAATGGGAGAATAGGGTCAGGTAATCAGTAAAAAAAAAAGGAGAGATGTTGCAAGCATCAGGAAATTTGAGTTTCAGTTCAGCACACCCCAAAATGACCAAATGTGAGTAGGGAACCAATCTGTGTAAGAAGTATATCAGAGAACAGTTACATGGGCATCAATAATTGGAGACTTGCAAGAGAGAGTGTACATGTGAGAGAGAGATTGCAAGTGCGTGAGTGAGGGAGTGTGTGTGCATGCATGAGTGAGAGTGTGCATGTGCGACTGAGAGAGAGTGTGCACATGCAGGACTTACACAGTTAATTTTAGTGCCCTGGGGAGTGTTGTTAAACAGAGAGACCAAGGGGGGCAGGTAAATAGTTCCTTGAAAGTGGTGCCACAAGTAGGCAGGGTCACAGGGTGGTGAAGGAGGCATTTGGCAGGCTTGCCTTTACCGGGCAGAGCACTCAAGAGGGGGGAAGGAGACTGAGGGAAGGAGAGGGGAGAAGGGGGAGGAAGGAGAGAGGGAGTGAGGGAGAGAGGAGAGGGAGGAGGAAAAGGAGAGGGGGACGGTGGAAGGAGGGGGAAAGATGGGGATGGGCACGGAAGGGGTAAGGGAAGGAGAGGGGGAAGGGGAAGGAGGGGAGAGGGGGAAGGAGAGGGGGCAAGGGGAAGGAGAGGAGGGGAAGTAGAGGGGGGAAGGAGGGGGCAAGGAGGGGGGAAGGATGGGGCGAAGAAAAGGAGAGGAAGGAGAGAGGGAGGGAGGGAGAGAGGGAGGGAAAGAGAGATGAAGGGAATGAGAGAGGGAGAGTTGGGACGTCATGTTACAGCTGTACAAGGCATTGGTGAGGCCACATTTGGAGGACTGCATACCATCCTGTTTATCCTGCTGTAGGAAGGAGGTTATTAAACTGCAAAGGGTGGAAAACAGATTTATAAGGATATTACCCAGACTGGAAAGCCTGAGTTATAAGGAGAGGCTAGGACATATTTACCTGGAGCACAGGAGGCTGAGGGGTGACCGTACAGAGGGTGAGAAAATCATAAAGGACATACGTTTAAGGTCAGATGGGAAAGATTTACAAGGGACCTGAGGGGCAACTTTTCAACTCAGTGTCATGGTTATATGGAAGGAGAGGAAGTGATAGAGGTGAGTACAATTACAACATTTAAAAGACATTAGGATAGGTCTGAGGGTAGGAAAAGTGCAAATGGGCCTGGCTCAGTTCAGGAAAACTGGTCAGCATGGACCAGTTAGGCCGAATGGCCTGTTTCCTTGCTGTGTTAACGATCTAGATGAAAGCAATGAGGGTATTCTGATTAAGTTTGCGGATTATACAAAGATAGGTAGAGGGATAGGTAGCATTGAGGAGGCGGGGAGGCTGCAGAAGGATTTGAACAGGTTAGGAGAGTGGGCAAAGAAGTGGCAGATAGACTACAATGCGGGAAAGTATGAGGTCATGCACTTTGGGCGTAGGAATAGAGGCAGAGAGGCATGGACTATTTTCTAAATGGGGAGAAAATTCAGAAGTATGAAGTGCAGAGAGACTTGGGAGTTCCTGTCCAGGATTCTCTCAGGCAAACCTGCAAGTTAAGTCAGTAGTTAGGAAGGCAAATGCAATGATGGCACTTATTTTGAGAGCGCTTTATTATAAAAGCAGGGATGTGTTTCTGAGGCTCTATAAAGCTCGGGTCAGACCACATTTGGAGTATTGTACACAGTTTTGGGTCCCATATCTCAGGAAGGATGTACTGACCCTGGAACGTGTTCAGAGGAGCTTCACGAGAACGGTCCCAGCAATGAAAAGCTTAACATATGAGGAATGTGTGAGGACTCTGGGTCTATACTCAATGGAGTTCAGAAGGATGAGGGGGTGGGGGATCTAATAGAAACTTACAGAATACTGAATGGCCTGGACAGAGCGGATGTTGGGAAGATGTTTCCATTTGGTCGGAGAGACTGGGACCCAATGGCACAGCCTTAGAGTAAGGGGAAGAGCTCTTAGAACAGGGATAAGGAGAAACTTGTTGAGCCAGAGAGTGGGGAATCTGTGGAATTCATTCCCACTCAAGGTTGGGGAGGCCCAGCTCACTGAGTATATTGAAGACTGAGATAGATAGGTTCGTCATTGTCAATTTCAGAACCTATTTACAGTGAATGCCTGAGATAATGTCACATTCCAGCAGTGTATGGAGCGATTTACTCTGTATCTAACTCTGTTCTCTACCTGCCCTAGAGATGTAAATAGAGAGAGTTTAATGGGAGCTTTATTTTGTATGGAACCCTGTGCTCCGTCTGCCCTGGGAGAGTTTGCTGGGAACACTGTTTAACCTCTGCAATGTGGATCCTATGAAGATTGATGGGAGACAGTGTAAATGGAATTGTCAGGGTCCAATTCCTTCACGTGGATGAGAGAAGGTCTCCAGTTAGAATTGTGAGAAAAGTTGGTGCCCGTGGGACTGAAGGGTCAGTAACAGAATGTATATGCCATTGGCTCAGGGACATGAGACAGGACAGAGGGTAATGAGGGTTTCAGACTGGAGGGAGCTACAGGTACATACAAGTCGGGAACTGTTTTCAGTAAAAGGCAATTATTCCCTTGTCACTGCAGAGTGTAATAATCTGATGCCTTTCCCTCACTATCCTCCTCCAATCCCTGGTAAGATCTGCTCCCACACCATGTTCCATCCTAACTGCTGACTGTGTTAGTTACATTAATACATTGGGGATGGGCAGGGGGTGCTTTTAAACCTGGGATCTTGATGTGTAACTTGCCTTGAAAATGCTCTCGCTCCTCATTTCAACTAATCCTTTCTCTCTTTTATCCTGAAGAACTTTTGTTTGGAAAGCTGCAACGTGAAGATCTAAAATGTTCGAGACCAGGAAAGAACAACCTCCAATGGGGGAGCACGGGACTGAGGCCTGAGGCCTGGTCGACAGGCTGCACCCCGTGGGGGCCCGCGTGAGTTGTGTGTTTATTTACCCCGAGGTTTCATCTCCTCTGGGGGAGGGGGGACTCTGAGTTTTAAAGGCCTCTGGGGAACTGGCTCCTGTCAGATTGTGGCCCTGTCATTTTTAAAACAGTTTTGAATCCTGGGACTAAAGTATGTCAATTCCCAGGATCTGAGAGGCAGGACTGCCCTAGGGAGGATTTAAAACCCAAATGATCTGACCCTCTCTAAAGACTTCTCATAGAGTCAGAGTAATGTGGGTTATTGAGAGCACAGGATGAGAAAATTCAACAGTGAGAGAAAGAGAGTTAGAGAAAAGTTTAAAAAATTGAGAGAGCTGGGGAAACAGAAGGGGATCAAGAGGGAGAGGCATTTTGAGATTGTGAAATCGCTGTAATGTTTGATTCTGGGGTGACAGGAAATAATTAAACTGCAGCAGCATCACAGAGGGGGGAAATGATCAGAGTAATTAGCTGCTGCTGCATTGTTGCATGTGGGATCTTGCTGTGCACCAGCTCCCCCAATACTACCATTGCAGGCAGTGAGTGTTTTAATCAGCTAACCCGGAATTTCAAAGTTTTTCCAAGACTTTAGCAAAAAAAATGCAGCTCATTGCCCGATATATTTGTGTTTGGATGTTGCTGAGAGATTGTCTGTGTCACTGAGAGAGGAAAACCTGGGATCTTGCTGTGTAATCATTCTGTAATGATTTTCCTCTTTTCAACGAATGCTCTTTCTTTCCTCCCACGGGCCACTTGAAGATTCAAAGAGAGAATCTTTAGGATCAGGAGACCGTTGAACAACAGCTTTCTCCAGAGGGGACACGGTCCTGAGACCTGGTCGACAGGCTGCACCGTGTGGGCGGGATTCTGTGTTTATTTATCTCAAGGATTAATCTCCTTTTGGGGACCCTGGGTTTTAGGGGCCTCTAGTTAACTGGCTCCTGTCAGATTGTGGCCCTGTTGGTTTTTAAAACAGGTTTGAAGAGTGGGGTTAAAATAACCAGGGCCTGGGATTTGACACAAACACATCAATCCCCAGTGAGTGTCTGACAGACAGGATTCCCCCAAAGAGGGAATTAAAATCTTAAATGAGAAACTCTATCCAAAGACTTGTAATACTACTTGTGGGACCTTGCTGTATCTCAAACCACCTGCAGAGTGGCCTACATTGCAGCAAGGGTGACCAAATGTGATAATCACATAAATAAGACCCAGGTTGGCCCAATCCCTGAGTATCTGGGAGGGGATTTCTCCCTCTCTCTCTCTGTCCCCTCTCTCACACCCTCTCCAGCTTTCTTTTGTTGGTTTTTTAAGCAAATAAAACCGTCCCACACACAGCAATGTGACTCGTGGGTATTTGAAGTGGGGGAGATGGAAATATATTGCAGCACAAGGTTATTGTGTTTGAGACAAAGGGGTAAAAGAACACAAGATGCACAGAGAGAGAGAGTGGGAAGGAGGGAGGGATAGAGGGATAAGGTGTATCTTTGTAGCTGGGCTGGGAAAGGGATACAGGGTCTGGGGAGTGGGAAGAGAATGTGACTCTCCAATATCCCAACACCGCCCAGCTTCAATCACTTCCTTCTAGAAAGTACCATCGGCAAAATTAAATCCTGGGATGGAGGGGGTGATATTTAAAAAAAAAACAGGAGTCTCAAAGATATCCACAGTCTCTTGTTGGACAGAAAGTGGGATTGGAGCTCATTCTGGAGCAGGAAGGGAGTACCCTGTGGGATCTCCCTGTGCGTCAATGGCCCACAGCATTGCTGGCACAGAGACTGCTGGGAAACTGTTTATCAAAGGGAATATTGTCAAATAAAAATGTTGCAGTCTTTTAAAAGGTAAGATAAAGATTACCATGTACAAGGTTAAATCAGAGAAAGAGAAAAAGATTAGAGATGGAGAAGGGGAGGGTGGATAGAGAGAAAGAGAAAGAGAGAGTGTGTAGAGAAGAAAGAAAGTGGGAAGAGGTTTGAATTTGTCAAACAGCAGGATCTTTGCCATCCTGAAGCCAGAATTGAACCCTTAACCAGCATCAGTGAAACACACAATCTGTTTGTGGTCCCACTGCTACTTTGGGATCTTGCTGTGTCTGAAGGGACTGAAGGGTCAGTCACAGAATGAATATGCCATTGGCTCAGAGACAGGAGACAGGATAGAGGGTAATGAGGGTTTCAGATTGGAGGGAGCTACAGGCACATACAAGTTGGGAACTGTTTTCAGTAAAAGGCATTTGATCCCAGGTCACTGCAGAGTGTAATAATCTGATGCTATTCCCTTACTATCCTCCTCCAATCCCTGGTAAGATCTGCTCCCACACCATGTTCCACTGTTGACTGTGTTAGATATTTTGATACATTGGGGATGGGCGGGGGTAATTTTAACCCTGGGATTTTAAGCTTGCCTTCAAAATGCTCTCGCTCCCCCTTTCAACTAATCTTTTATCTCTTTTATCCCAAGGAACTTTTGTTTGGAAAACTGCAATATGAAGATCCAAAATGTTCGAGACAAGGAGAGAAAAACTTCCAGGCGGGGAACATGGGCCTGAGGCCTAGTCGACAGGCTGCATACTGTGGGGGCCCATGTGAATTGTGTGTTTTTTAACCCTCCAATCCAATCCGCAGGAACTGATCCTGAATCTATAGAACATTGGAAAATGATCACCAGTGCATCCATGGTTTCTAGAGCCACCACCTTCAGTACCTGGCATGCAGACCATCAGGTCCTGGGGACTTCTCAGCCTTCAGACCTAACAGTCTCTCCAACACCAATTCCTGCCTAATTTCAAGACCCTTCAGTTCAGGTCCTTCAGCCACTATTACATCTGGGAGATTGCTCGTGTCTTCCCCAGTGAAGACAGATCTAAAGTACCAATTCAACTCTTCTGCCATTTCTTTGTTCCCCGTATTAAATTCACCCGTTTCTGTCTTCAAGGGCCCAATTTTAGTCTTAACCTTTTTTTTCTTCAAAGTTTGTGCGAAGATTTGTAGCTCGGGTGCTCGTTACTGTGGTTCTGTTCGCCGAGCTGGAAGTTTTTGTTGCAAACGTTTCGTCCCCTGGCTAGGCGACATCATCAGTGCTTGGGAGCCTCCTGCGAAGCGCTTCTTTGATGTTTCCTCCGGTGTTTATAGTGGTCTGTCCCTGCTGCTTCCGGTTGTCAGTTTCAGCTGTCCGCTGTAGTGGTTGGTATACTGGGTCCAGGTCGATGTGTTTGTTGATGGAGTTTATGGATGAATGTCATGCCTCTAGGAATTCCCTGACTATTCCCTGTCTGGCTTGCCCTATGATAGTAGTGTTGTCCCAGTCGAATTCCTTGGTAGCCACACACGCAGACAACAAGCAACATGAATTCGAATGGGACAACACTACTATCATAGAGCAAGCCAGACAGAGAACAGCCAGGGAATTCCTAGAGGCATGGCATTCATCCACAAACTCCATCAACAAACACATCGACCTGGACCCAATATACCAACCACTACAGCGGACAGCTGAAACAGACAACCGGAAGCGGCAGGGACAGACCACTATAAACACCGGAGGAAACATCAAAGAAGCGCTTCGCAGGAGGCTCCCAAGCACTGATGATGTCGCCTAGCCAGGGGACGAAACGTTTGCAACAAAAACTTTTTTTTTCTTTTCACATATCTAAAAAAGCCTTTACAATCCTCCTTTATATTTTTGGCCAGTTTACCTTCGTACCTTATTTTTTATTTGCATATTTCCTTTTCATTTATCCTCTGTTGTTCATTAAAAGCTTCCCAGTCCTCCGATTTCCCACTCAGCTTTGCTATGTTCTACTTTTTTTCCTTTTGTCTTTATATGGTCCTTAACTTCCCTCGCCAGCCACAGCCACCCCTGCCTCCCCTTAGGATCTTTCTTCCTTTTTGGAATGAACTGATCCTGCACCTTCTGCATTATACCCAGAAATACCTGCTGTTCCACTGCCATCCCTGCTAGGGTATTGCACCATTGAACTTTGGCCAGCTCCTCCCTCATAGCTCCATAGGTCCCCTTATTCAAATGAAATATTGTCACTTCCGATTCCACCCTCTCCATTTCAAGCTGCAGATTAAAGCTTATTGTATTTTGGTCACAACCTCCTAATGGCTCCTTTACTTCGAGGTCCCTGATCAAATCCGGTTCGTTGTACAACACCAGATTCAGAATTGCTTTCTCCTGGTAGTCTGCAGTGCAAGCTGTTCTAAGAATCCATCTCGGAGGCACTCCACAAACTCCCTTTCTTCGGGTCCAGTACTATCCTGATTCTCCCAGTCTACCTTCATGTTGAAATGCTCCATAACAACTGTAGTAATATCTTTGTGACAGGCCAATTTCGGCTCCTTATTCAACTTACACACTACATCCAGACTACTGTTTATGGGCCTGTAGATAACTCCCAAGAGGATCTTTTTACCCTTAGAATTTCTCAGCTCTATCCATACTGACTCTACATCCCCTGATTCTAGGTCCCCCTGCACAAGGGACTGATAATAATTCCTTACCAACAGGGTCACCCCATCCCCTCTGCCAGTCAGTCTATCCTTACAATAGAGATGTACAGCACAGGAACAGACACTTCGGTCCAACCCATCCACGCCGACCAGATATCCTCACCCAATCTAGTCCCACCTGCCAGCACCCGGCCCATTATCTCTCCAAACACTTCCTATTCATATACCCATCCCGATGCCTTTTAAATGTTGCAATTGTACCAGCCTCTACCACTTCCTCTGGCAGCTCATTCCATACACGTACCACTCTGTGCGTAAAAAAGTTGCCCCTTAGGTCTCTTTTATATCTTTCCCATCTCACCCTAAAACTATGCCCTCTAGTCTGGACTCACCACCCCAGGGAAAAGACTTTGTCTATTTATCCTTTCCATCCCCCTCATGATTTTGTAAACCTCTTAAAGGTTACCCCTCAGTCTCCGACGGTCCAAGGAAAACAGCCCCAGCCTGTTCAGCCTCTCCCTATAGCTCAAATTCTCCATCCCTGACAACAGCCTTGTAAATCTTTTCTGAATCATTTCAAGTTTCACAAGATCTTTCCGATAGGAAGGAGTCCAGAATTGCACGCGATATTCCAACAGTGGCCTAACTGATGTCCTGTACAGCCGCAACATGACCTCCCAACTTCTGTACTCAATACTCTGACCAATAAAGGAAAGCATATCAAACGCCTTCTTCACTATCCAGTTGACCTGCGACTCCACTTTCAAGGAGCTATGAACCTGCACTCCAAGGTCTCTTTGTTCATCAACACTCCCTTGGACCTTACCATTACGTGTATAAGTCCTGCTAAGATTTGCTTTCCCAAAATCCAGAACCTTGCATTTATCCAAATTAAACTCCATCTGCCATTTCTCAGCCCATTGGCCCATCTGGTCAAGATCCTGTTGTAATCTGAGGTAACCCTGTTCGCTGTCCACTACACCTCCAATTCTGGTGGTCATCTACAAACTTACTAACTGTACCTCACATCCAAATCAAATCAGAAAGTGCTGGAGGAAGTCAGCAGGGTCTGGCAGGAGATGTGGACAGAGAAACAGAATGAACCATTCCAGTCCTGTGTGCATCTCCTTCAGAAACCATTGCCCGGGTGTTGCAGTGTCCTGGGTGATAGCTTTATAACAGCTTCACCCTCAGGTTATCTTTGAAACAAACAGCAGTCTACTTGAATCCTTGGATTTTTCTGCAGGTGACATTTTTAACCAACCTGTTCAGACGTGTCATGTCCCACTTGTGAAGCAGGTGGGCCTTGAGAAGCCAGGCCTTGTTAGTTCGAGGGGAGTTCGTCAGGGTGGAGTCTCAGGGTCAACCATCTTCAGCTGCTTTATCAATCACTTTGCCTTCAGAAGCGGGGTTGTTGGTTGATGATTGGACAATATTCAGCATCATTTTCAACTGCTCTGATACTGATGTAGCGCGTATCCAACTGTTCAGGTTGTAAGTTTGCTCGCTGAGCTGGTAGGTTTGTTCTCATTGAGAACATTCTTACAACCTGAGCCTCTACATAGCTAAAAAAAACGCATATCCATATGTAGCAAGACCTGGCCAGGATCTAAAATCTGCACAAGTGGCAAGTAACAGCCGTATCACATCCGTGCCTGGCAAAGCCCATCTTCAACAAGAGAAAATCGGAGTATCCCTTGTTGAAAATCCACTGCAATATCATTGTTGAATCCTCCATGAACAGCATTCTGGGGGTGTAATATTGACCAGAAACTGAACAGGACTAACCATGCAATTGATACAGGATCAGCGCAGAGGCAAAAAAAGTCTTACAGCACTCAACTCACCTCCTGACTGCCCACCTTACAAGATGTAAGTCAGGTGTGTTCCAGAATCCTCTCCACTTGCTGCTTCAACAACACAAGAAGCTCATCAGCATGTGGGACAAAACAGCACTCTTGATTGCCAACAACCTTCCCCATTCCCTTTCTTCCCCATTGATGTACTGTAGCAGCAAAGGGGATAGGGGGCTGTGCTGTCCACCAGTTGGCGAGGTACATCCCACAACAGGTTTGCACCTCAGGGCACACAATGTCTCAGAGATGTTGGAACAACAACCTGATTTATTCAGGAAGGTTCCTTTTTGCTTTTGATTGCGCTGTTTGCATCTTTTGATGTGATTGGGAGGAGGTATAGACTGGAGGAACAATGTCTTTCTGAAATTGGATTTGTTTGTTCAGAGATTTTACCCTGTATGGACCGCGAAAATATTTGAAAATCATTTCACAGAGAAATAGATTGGAAGAATTGAAGATGAGTGAGTCAAAACATACATGATATAAAGATCCAACTGAGTCACGAAATTCATTTGAACATAAAGGGAACATGTTTATCTGGTATGTCTCTAAGCAAAGGTCTCACAAAGCATTGTGGTGGGAAAGACACACACACACACACACACACATACAGGAGTGTGAGTGTTCCACTGAACTGACTGCAGAAATTATTTAACATTATCCAGTTAACATTCTTTAAAAATCCACAGACAGAGAAGCCATAAATATATTGTGTTTATGGGAAAGGATTCAAGAGATCATCCAACTTGGAGATATGTGAGGAGATCAGCACCATGGAAATGTCTGGATTGTGAGAAAGATTGCAAATCCCAGGACCAGCTGGAGACTCATCGACACAGACATTCTGGGAAGAGACTGTTCACCTGCTCAATGTGTGGGAAGGGATTTACTCTATCATCCAGCTTCATGTAACGCCTGTAGGTTCACACTGACAGGAGAACTTTCCCCTGACTGTGGGGGGAAAAATCTTTAAGATGTGTAAAG
This sequence comes from Chiloscyllium plagiosum, assembly GCF_037043375.1. Taxonomy (NCBI): domain Eukaryota; kingdom Metazoa; phylum Chordata; class Chondrichthyes; order Orectolobiformes; family Hemiscylliidae; genus Chiloscyllium; species Chiloscyllium plagiosum. The sequence goes on along the minus strand of NW_028270252.1, from coordinate 95,860 downwards.
GTATTAAATTCAATGATCATAATTTAACATCAACCCGTTCCCATGGGGGAGAACGTATTCAGCTGTTCCATGTGTGGGAAGGTATTCACTTGGGGATCCAGCCTAATGTCAGACAAACGTCTTCATCGTCGGGAGAGAAGCGTTGTCTACTCTGTTTGGGAAGGAATAAACATCCCAGTTCAGCCTAATGTCAACCATTGAGTTGACACTGGAGAGAGACCAATCATCGGCTCTGTGTGTGAGAAGGGATTTATTAAATCAGCAAAGCTTCAAATACACGAGCGTGGCCAAACCAGAGAGAGAGAGAGAGAGAGAGAGAGAGAGAGAGAGAGAGAGAGACTGTACGCCTGCACTTAGTGTAGGAAGGGACTCACTTAGTCATCTGTACTCAGTGAGCACCAGCACATTCACACCTTTTACCTGCTCCTTGTGTGGGAAAGGGTTCACTCGGTTCTCAATCTCAGCAGCTATGGTTTTGTTCACATCAATGAGAGAACATGTCAATGCTCTGACTGTGGGAGAAGAGCTTTATGAGTAGCAATAATTTGATGAAACATCAACAAACACATTGTGGGGAGAGGCCGTTCACCTGCACTGTGTGTAGCAAGGGATTCAATTATTTATCCCCACATGTGACGCTCTAGTTAGGGGGAATCAGTTTTGCTGAGTTGGCTGTATTGTTGTTTTATAGAGCAGTGTGATGTGAACAGCGTGGGTTCAATTCTCATTACCAGTTTGAGGTTACCATGAAGGACTCTCCTTCTCAAATTCTTCCCTTGCCTGAGGTCTGGGCCCTCTGGTCAAATCACCATGAGTCGCTTCTCTCGGTAACGAAGAGAACAGCCCCTATGGTCTGGTAAGGCTATGGTGACACACATGTTCCAGTGGGGGAACATGTGATAGTATTCTGCTGTTATTGCATCCAGAACTGAACTGTGTTCCTTCTGTTAGCAATAGTTTACTTCATTGGATGTGAAGTTATCTCTTTAATTGAACTGGTGCTTAATTGTTCAGGTATCAATCACATCAAAAACACAGTTTTCACGCCTGACTTCTCTCCGGTGAGATGAGCCCGATAGATGTCAATTTTCTGCCCTGTTCTTGGGTCTTTTATTCATTGCAAAGGCTTGATTTGTATTTATAAATGTATATTCACACATTCAGGATTTCTGAATGCGCTTCGTAGCAACTGAAGACCTTGTGAGGTGTAGTCACTGTTGTGGGAGATATAGCAGCTGTACATCTCTAAGGCTCTATTTAGGGCTTGCTTCCCTGCAGCAATTCTCCCATTTGCCAATCCTGCATAAATCCGGGAACTGCACCACTCACCCATTGAGTGTTATCATGCCCCACGTCTCCCACTTAGAATGTACTGGCACCTGTATGAATTCTCCAATTATTGATGCCCTGCATCAGTTCCTTCCGTTTAATTGTTCCCTGAAAGACATCTTCAACGTACGGATGCCCTGCTGAATTGTTTCCATTTAGTGATGCACTGAACTGAATCTCTAATTTACCGATGCTTGCAACATTTCTCCTTTTTATTGATTCCCTGGCTACTATTCCCCAATTTAGACATACTCTGCTCCAATTTTCTAAACTATTGACACTCACACCAGTTTTCCAATGTAATGGCACTGTGCACCAGATCTCCCATTTATTGTTTCCACCAAATCTCCCATTTACTCATATTCCTGTACTAATTCTTCCATTTACTGATGCCTTAGCAGATTCTACCATTTAAGGGTGCACTACTCTAATTCCCCCATTTGCCATGCACCCATTCTCTAATTTAGCTCCACTGTGCACCAGGTCTTCCATTCAGTATTTCCCTGGAACAATACTCCCTGTCAGAATTCTCTAATCTTGCGATCCCTGCATCAAATCTCCAATTACCGATCCTACACGTATCTTTCCTTTAGTCGTGAACAGCACCAACTCCCCCATTTTGTGGTGCACTGTATTGAATCAGCACCACTAACCCTTTGCAACGTTTGTCCTATTTTCTGTTTCACTGCCCGTGTTCTCCCATTTGCTACAATTCTCGAAGTTATCAGTGCCCTGCACCAGGTCTCTCATTTACTGATACCCCGCACCAATTCTCCAATCCAGTGTTGCTTAGCATCATTTACCCCAATCACCGATGTCCTGAACAAGTTCTCCATTCAGTGTTGCCTTACACCAATCTTCATACTCACTGATGCTCTCGCCAAATTTCGGGGTGCCCTACTCTAAATGTCCGAAAAGGTAAAGTCCTGCCCCAATCCTCCCATTTCGTACAACACAGCAAAACTCACCCATTTAGGGCTGAACTGCACTGATTCACCCATTATGGGATGCCCTGTTGCGAATTCTCACACATTTCGATAATCTCTTTCCCAATTTTTCCATTTAGTAGTTCCTTGCAATGATTCTCCAATTTAGTGGAGAGCTGAAAGAATTCTTAAATTTAGGCGTGGACAAGTTGAACTGACGGGTCTGTTTCCGTGCTGTACATCTCTAAGGCGCTATTTAGTGCTCCGCTTCCCTGCACCAATTCTCTCATTTACTAATCCTGCACGAATTCGGGAATTTTACCAACTCACCCATTGAGGTTATTCTGCCACAGTCCTCCCTCTTAGAATTTAATGGCACCGACATGAATTCTACAATTAATGTTGCCCTGCCTATATTCCTTCCATTTAGTTGTTCCCTGATACACACCTTCAACGTACGGATGCCCTGTTGTTTTTTTTTCGTTTAGTGATGCACTGAACTGAATCTCCAATTTACCGATGCTTGCAACATTTTTTCTTTTTATTGATTCCCTGGCCCCTATTCCCCAATTTAGACATGCTCTGCTCCAATTTTCTAATATATTGACACTCACCAATTTTCTAATGTAATGGCACTGTGTAGCAGATCTCCCATTTATTATTTCCCACCAAATCTCCCAATTACTTATACTACTGTACTAATTCTTCCATTGACTGATGCCCTAGCCCGATTCCACCATTTAGCAGGAGCCTCACGAAACCAGAAGGAACAGAAAGCCAATCAAGTGAGAGAAACTAAAAGCAATTTCAGAGGGAGATCACAGGAAGTGACACCTTTTCCTATAGCAAAGAACCTAAGGCCAGGAGGCAGTGTTTCCTCCCCCCCCCCCCCGCCCCACATGCTGGGTTTCAGGAAATATGGTCAGAGCTGAAGCTGAGTTTGCAATGGGACGGGCAGGATACCATTTTACTGACAATGTAGGTGTGAACAACATACAAGATTCTGCCCCGTCACTCTCAGGAATTCGCTGTTTATCTAACAAGCTGACCCACTGGATTAATATCTGTGTGCAGTGTTAATTGCCACAGGCCTAATCAGATCAGGGAGCTCCCATGGTGCTTTGCAGACTGCTGTGGGAGAAATGGGTTCTGGTTCCCTTCTCACAGATGCTGCCTGACCTGCTCAATTTAGATTTCAGATACCCACGGACAGCAGGTTTTCCCTTTATGCATTTTCTTTTTACTTACTCAATGGGGCATTTGTGAAGCTTAACATCCCACATGTTTTCTATTTCCCCCTTCAGCAGATCTTGTCACAGTAAAAGACCTGTGCACATGAACACCAAGGCAACTCTATCCATGTTCACATTTCAAACTCTGTAGTTCGGTCGAGTTTGTCTCTCTTGAGCCTTTTATGCCAAACTCCATCACAGCGGGCTTCAGTCTGTTCATTTCCCTCCACAACCTTCTGCTATTTACTGGTGACATTATTATTCGCCTGTCTGTGCAAACAATCCTGTTGGCTGGTATCATCCACAGTATCTTCTCCAAATCCAAGTTAGCTGTCAAAGATAATATTGATTGTCTTTTCTGTCTTGATAATAAATGACCGTCTGTGTTATTCATATATAGAGAACAACATGGTTAAAAGCAAACTAGATTTCAATTCTGATGTTTGCAAGTTGCAGTAATTTATGATCACTCAGCACTTTTCCATCCTAGCACATTATTTCTCCATGGTGAGCTTGAGCCATTTATTACAATAGCTTCAGTTTTTATCCAGCCTCTTATGCAATAATGTGTGAAACAGATTGAAGGTCCTTACCTTCAAAAATCTTTTATTTTATTCCATCACATTTGTTGAATTTTAACTCCACACTGACTCTCCTTATACAGAGTCACCCTCTCCAGTTGGGTTTGTGTTGCTCTGCTCCAGGTATATTCCAAGTGTAAACAGCACCGGTGGCAAACTGACCCGCCTGATGTCATCAGGAATAGATTCTTGTGGTACTTTTGAGACTGGTGTCATATTGTCAAACTTATATGTTGGGGCAGTGGAATTACCCTTTGGGTAGAGAACTGGCTCGAAGGTAGAAGACAGAGGGTGGTGGGGGAGGGTTGCATTTCAGACTGGAGGCCTGTGACCAGCGGTGTGCTACAAGGATCGGTGCTGGGTCCACTGTTGTTTTGTCATTTATATGATGATTTGGATGTGACCATAGAACGAATGGTTAGTAAGTTTGCAGTTGACAGTGAAATTGGGGGTGTCGAGGACAGTGAAGAAGGTTATCTCAGGTTACAACAGGATCTTGATCAGATTAGCCAATGGGCTAAGGAGTGGTAGATGGAGATTAATTTAGATAAATGTGAGGTGCTGCATTTTGGAAAGGCAAAAGGGAGCAGGACATATACACGTAATGGCAAGGTACTAGGGGTGTTGCTAAACAAATAGACCTAGAGTGCAGCTTCATAGATCGTTGAAGGTGGACTACCATTTCGATATGACAATGAAGAAGGCGTTTGGCATTTTTGTCTTTATTGCTCAGTTAAATGTGTAAAGGAGTTGGGAGGTCATGTTGCAGTATTGATTCGGTGACTTTTGGTATATAATGTGCAATTGTGGACTCCCTCCTAAAAGAAGGGCGTTGTGAAACTTTAAAGGGTTCAGAAAAGATTTACAAGGATGTTGCCAAGGTTGGATGGTTTGTGCTGGAGGGTAAGACTGTAAAGGTTGAGGTTATTATCCCTGGAGCCTCAGTGGCTGAGAGGTACCTTATAGAGGTTCACAAAACCATGAAGGGCCTCAATAGGGTAAAAAGGCAAGGTTATTTCCCTGTGGTGGGGGAGTCCAGAAGCAGATGGCATGTTTTAAAGTTGAGAGGGCAACATAAAAGGGACCTCAGAGGAACATTTCTCACGCAGAGGGCACTGTGTACATGAGCTGCCAGGGGAAGTAGTGGAGGCTGGTACAATTACAACATTTAAAATGGATCTGGGTGGGTGTAGGAATTAAAAAGGGTTCAGAGGAACATGGGCCAGATTCTGACCAATAGGATGAGATTTACATCGGATATCAGTTCAGCATGGATGTGTTGGACTGAATGATTTGTTTCTGAGCTTATATTGCTCTGAGTGGGTTGAGCTCCGGATTGGAGATTTATGAAGCAGAAAATAAAGTATGGCACAGAGGTAGACCGAGAAATCCTGCTGATCTCATCAGCTTTATCCTGTTTTCCTGATTCACCCCCTTCAATCAATGCATATTTCAGATCCTAATTCAGAATTCCTGGAGCTCTGTAACTGGCCTGGAACAATGTGTGGAAAGTCCTATTGCAGTCCACACGAGATACCTTTCTCACTGCCCTTCTTCCATGGCCTGCAATGCTGCAGACTGAGCAGACAACCCGAAGCACAATGATGAGCTCTTTCCGGCCCACGGCCCTCCTTCTCACTGAATGAAGACAATCACCAGAAGCAGAATCCAGCTCTTGTTGGAGCCTTGAATACCTGACTCTGTCTCACTGAGTGAAGATTCGACTCAGAAACAGAAATGAAATAAACTTCCTGTCTGCATTGTGTCACTCTTTAAGATCTCTGTGTGTCTGAGTTCAGGTCATTTGATTGGATAGTGGGTCCCCAGTGAAATGGAAAGAATGGTGGAGGAGCTCACTGAGGGACATCTCTTAAAGTGAGAATCAGAAAGATGCTATTCCACATTGGAAGAGTTTAAGGGGAATTGATGGCTCAGAAAAATGTCATACTGATGTTTGTAAAACTTAGGAACTCTGATTGGTGGGGCGAAGGGCCTGTGTCCATATTGTAAGTATTGTAATCTACAGTAATCTATGACCAAGGTATGGCGAGCGTTGTTCGATTGGGCATATATGACTTTTAGAAAAAGTGGGCGGCACGGTGGCACAGTGGTTAGCACTGTTGCCTCACAGCGCCAGAGACCCGGGTTCAATTCCCGACTCAGGCGACTGACTGTGTGGAGTTTGCACATTCTCCCCGTGTCTGCGTGGGTTTCCTCCGGGTGCTCCGGTTTCCTCCCACAGTCCAAAGATGTGCAGGGTCAGGTGAATTGGCCATGCTAAATTGCCCGTAGTGTTAGGTAAGGGGTAAATGTAGGGGTATGGGTGGGTTGCGCTTCGGCAGGTCGGTGTGGACTTGTTGGGCCGAAGGGCCTGTTTCCACATTGTAATGTAATCTAATCTAATCTAATCTGATTGTTTTGGGCAGGAGTTTATTTTATCCTTGTGTAGATTTGACACATTAACCCTCCCTCCCCACCACTACAGAAGCTGTTGGGACTGTTCAGTGTTTCCAGCGGCTTCTGTAATTATTTCAGGTTCCTGACGGGAGCAGTCTGTCACTTTTCGAACAAAAAAAAACATCCTTTTGCAGCAACCAATATTTCAATAAGATATGGGAAGCAGCAGACGGGAAAGCTTCAGAGATGCAGAGCAATTCTGCCCGGTTCCACACTGCAATTCACAGAAACCATCGCCAGGAAAATCAAGGAGCAAACTAATAGATACGGTTTTATCCCGTTGGCTTTCCTTAAAAACCACAGCACTGCGGTGGCTGGGAATCGAACGCGGAGTCAACTGCTTGGAAAGCAGCTATGCCCACCACCACCCCCCCCGCTAGCTACTACCTCCCCATTCCCAAACACTCTTAACAAGGCCGTGACCATCCCCAACTGGATTGGGGCAGAAATCCAAACAAGAAATTGCTGGGGAAGCTCAGCAAGTCTGACAGCACCAGAATCAGAAGCCTTCAGTTCTGAAGAACAATCCCTGTATCTGAAAGGTTCCCTCCACACACATGCTGCCAGACCTGCTGAGTTTCCCCAGCAATTTCTATGCTGTCTCTCAGATCTGCAGCATCTGCTGCTCTTTGTTGGAAACAAAGCAAACGTTGAGCCACCGAAGGGGATATTGGGACAGGTGATAGTCTCCCTCATCCTTAGAGGCTGATGGGAAGGAGCATGGAATCATAGAATCCCTATAGTGTGGATACCGACCATTCTGCCCATCATGCAGCCCATCAAGACTCACCCCCGCTACGCTATTCCTGTAACCCCGCATTCCCCATGGCTAATCCACCTCACCTACACATCCCTGGATACTATGGGCAATTTAGCATGGCCAACCCACCCTAACCTGCACATCTTTGGACTGTTGGAGGAAACCGGAGCACCCGGAGGGAACCCACACAGACCCGGGGAGAATGTGCAAACCCCACACAGACATTCTTCAATCAGACAGGGATCTGGGGAATTGGAGAGGTTTAGAGAGGGAGTACAGATTAGACTGGTGTGTGAATGATGGGCCGAACAGCCTGATTTCAGTGCTGTAAAAACTCTACAGTAACATGACTCCTTACATGCAGCATTCATCACAGTTTGTATTGTGTTTTAATCCATCCTGTTATTGACCTTATTCTGAATGAAATGGATGGAGAGGGGTTGTTTGTGCATTCAGTCAGATCTGTGTATTGGTGGGTCAGCAGCATTATACCCAATAACAACAGGGGAAGGGCGGATTGAATTCCTGCCCCTTACAGATCCCATTGCAACATGCCATTTCCTCATGGATTTCATTTGGTTTAAGATGTTTTATTGTTAATACCACCACAATATATCGATGCCCTTCTGTGCATGTTATGAATTTGGACAGAGCGATACCTCTTTTCTCTGTGAACAAACGGAATATCCTCTCACAGAAACAGGAACAGGGAGATGTAATTCCCTCTGAAATAAACACAGGCCATGCTGAGAAATCTGATAAGTTCAGGCAGCATCTACAGGGAGCAGGGAAAGGTTAACCCGTGTGTTATAATGGTGGGGGGGATTCAGCAGAGCGGAAGGAAGTTAGAAAAGTAATGATTTCTGAGCAATTGGAATGGGGGTAACGCTGAAGAAAGAATGAGATGGTTTGTAATAGGGTGGAGGCTGCAGAGATTTAATGATAAACGGTTTCATGGAAACAAATCTAAAGGAGTTGGTTCAGTAAACAGCTAAGAGCTCAGGAAATCTGAGCAGGAGGAGACTATACAGTTTAAAGTGTTCAGTCTGTTCTGGCAGTCAATCCAATCAGAGCTGGTTTCAGATTTCAAATCCGGTTTCCGATCCACTCCCCATATCCCGTGACTCCCTGAGACCCCGGCAATCTGTCTATTCTGAAATGTACTCAGTGAGGGAACATCCACAATCCTCAGGGAGAGAGAATATTAAAGATTCAGAGACCTTAGAGTGAAGCGCTGCCTGACCTGCTGAGCTTTTCCAGCAATTCCTGAGACTGTGTTATTGTGTTTCAGATTCCCAGACCCACAGGATTAATTTCTCAGCATCTCCACTCTTAAACCTCTTCACAATCTGAGATATTCCAATGAAATTGCCTTTTAATTTTCTGGAATATAGGCCAAATTTATTCAGATACTCAGCACTGGAGCAAACGGGTCCCAAATACTGAGCTTTATTTTGTGATTCATTAATGTGTTTGGGTCATTGCCGCTGGGTCACCACGGATTGCTCAGATATAATTGCTCTGGTGAAGGTGACGGTGAGTTATTGCCTTGAACTGTTGCCATTCATTTGCTGCCGATAAACCCACAATGATGTAAGGGAGGGAGTTCCAGGATTTCCAACCAATGGCACCTGTGGGACTGAAATGTTTTTCCAAGCCAGGGTGGGGAGTGGCTTGATGTGGAATTGCCAACTGGTGGTGTTCCCGTGTATCTGCTGTGTTCAGCATTCCACATGATAGTGCCGTGAGTCTGGAAGCTGGTATGGAAGGAATCTTGGGGAATTTCTACAGAGCATCTTGTCTCAGCTGAACTATTCCAGTCAGGCACATGAGCACTAATCCTGTAATCCAGTTGATCTTCATCACAAGGACTCCTTCAATCGGTCATCTCCTTCCTTTAGAGGGCATCTGTCAAGATCATCATGCACGTTTTTTCCTGAATACATCCATACTCACTGGCCTGTGGTTAATCAATTCATCTTCAAATGATGATTGATATGGTTCCCCCAGAGCGTTTAAACCTCCTATCCCCAGCTCTGACAAAGTAATAGCCGTTGGGACCCACCCTCCCTCCTAATGTGGCCATATTCGGGAAACCTCGGAGAGTCCAATTTCATTCATTCCATCTCGGAGTTTTTCTCTGTTGAAGAATACTTTCAAAGTGCAACAGTGTGGTGTCAGGGGTTCGAGCCCGGGTTAACTGCTGGGAAGGTGACATGTCCAATCCTTTCCCAGTAATTGGCAAGCTATTCCCGAGGCCGTGATCAGGACCAATTGGATTGGGACGGAAATACAAACAGAAACTGCTGGGAAAGATCAGCAGGTCTGACAGCATCAGCATCAGATCCCTTCAGTTCTGAAGGACAATCCCTGGACTCTAAAGGTTCACTTGGATTTCTCCCCACAAATGAGGCCCCTCCTACTAAATGTCACCAGTAATTTCTGTGTTATCTGTCAGCTCTCCACGATCGGTAGTTCCTTGTTTTAAATTCAGTAGATGTATTTAAAACACGGAAGGGGATATTGGGTCAGGTGACGGTCTACCTCATTCATTGGGGCAGATGTCAAGGAGCAGTTTAAACCGGAGAGGGATCAGGGGGATTGGAGCCGTTTAGAGAGAGAGTACAGAAGTTAAGACAGCTCAGCTGAAAGCACCGCACTTAATGCTGCCCCGATTAAAATATTGAAGATGGCAGAAGGGCAGATGAGCTGAGGCAGGGTGGGCGCTGGGCGATATTGATGATGTGGAAGGACAGTGTGTGCATCTGATCACATTCTGTCAGTCTGACTAATAACAGTCATTCCTGGCACTGGATTCACTGAGGGGTGAGGGGTCAGTGAACAGAACGGACTGTCCCTGTTATTCTGTTCCTGACTCTCCAGCTTCCGCTCAGTTAGTGATCTCTCAGTCTCCCGGGAAATGGGCTGTTTCCCAATTGTGCCGGATTCCTGGTGGTTGATCGGTGGTGGTTGATGTGAAATGTTCATATTGGAGCTCAGTTAATAGGATCTGTTTTAGGGATTCTGCTAATTGTCACTTTTATAAATTACCCGGATGACAGTATAGAAGTTTGGGTTACTAAATTTGCCGATGACACTCAGGTCAGTGGAGTTGTGGACAGTGTCGTAGGATGTTACAGTTTACAGAGGGATTTACATAAGCTGCAGAGATGTGCGGATTGCTGGCCCATTGAGTATAATGCTGAAAAGTGTGAGCTGATTCATTTTAGACAATAGATTATAGACAATAGGTGCAGAAGTAGGCCATTGTGCCCTTCGAGCCTGCACCACCATTCAATATGATCATGGCTGATCATCCTTAATCAGTATCCTGTTCCAGCCTTATCTCCATAACCTTTGATTCCACTATCCTTGAGAGCTCTATCCAAGTGTTTCGTAAACAAATCCAGAGAGTGGGCCTCCACTGCCCTCTGGGTCAGAGCATTCCACACAGCCACCACTCTCTGGGTGAAAACGTTTCCCCTGATCTCTTTCCTAAATGGTCTACCCTGTATTTTTAAGCTGTGTCCTCTGTTTCAGCACTCACCCATCGGAGGAAACATGTTTCCTGCCTCCAGAGTGTCCAATCCTTTAATAATCTTCGATGTCTCAATCAGATCCCCTCTCAGTCTTCTAAACTCAAGGGTATACAAGCCCAGTCGCTCCAGTCTTTCAACATAAGATAGTCCTGCCATTCCAGGAATTGACCTCGTGAACTTAAGCTGCACTCCCTCAATATCCAGAATATGTTGTGGTTCTGTTCGCCGAGCTGGAAGTTTTTGTTGCAAACGTTTCGTCCCCTGGCTAGCCGACATCATCAGTGCTTGGGAGCCTCCTGCGAAGCGCTTCTTTGATGTTTCCTCCGGTGTTTATAGTGGTCTGTCCCTGCCGCTTCCGGTTGTCTGTTTCAGCTGTCCGCTGTAGTGGTTGGTATATTGGATCCAGGTCGATGTGTTTGTTGATGGAGTTTGTGGATGAATGCCATGCCTCTAGGAATTCCCTGGCTGTTCTCTGTCTGGCTTGCCCTATGATAGTAGTGTTGTCCCAGTCGAATTCATGTTGCTTGTTGTCTGCCCCAGTGAACACAGATCTGAAGTACCAATTCAAATCTTCTGCCATTTCTTTGTTCCCTGTAATGTATTTCCCTGTTTCTGTATTCAAGGGCCCAATTTTAGTCTTAACCATTTTTTTGCCTTGCACATACCTAAAAAAGCTTTTACTATCCTCCTTTATATTTTTGGCCAGTTTATCTTCGTACCTCATTTTTTCTCTGTATATTTCCTTCTTAGTAATCGTCTGTTGTTCTTCAAAAGCTTCCCAGTCCTCCGTTTTCTCACTTATCTTTGCTATGTTATACTTTTTCTCTTTTCTCTTTTCTTAACTTCCCTCGTTAGCCACGGCCACCCATGCCTCCTCTGAGGATCTTTCTTCCTTTTTGGAATGAACTGATCCTGCATCTTCTGCGTTATACACCGAAATATCTGCCATTGTTCCTCCACTGTCATCCCTGCTGAGGTATTGCACCATTGAACTTTGGTCAGCTCCTCCCTCATAGCTCCATAGTTCCTTCATTCAAGTGAAATATTGTCACTTCCGATTGTACCCTCTCCCTCTAAAATTGCAGATTGAAGCTTATTGTATTATGGTCACTACCTTCCAATGGCTCCTTCGCTTCTAGGTCCCTGATCAATTCTGGTTCGTTGCACAATACCAGATCCAGAATTGCCTTCTCCCTGGTCAGCTCCAGCACCAGTTGTTCTAAGAATCCATCTCGGAGGCACTCCATAAACTCCCTTTCTTGGGGTCCAGTACCATCCTGATTCTCCCAGTCTACCTGCATGTTGAAATCCCCCATAACAACTGCAGTAATATCTTTGTGACAGGCCAATTTCAGCTCCTTATTCAACTTACACCCTACATCCATACTTCTGTTTTGGGACCTATAGATAACTACCATTAGGGTCTTTCTACCCTTAGAATTTCTCAGCTCCATCCATACTGACTCTACATCCACTGATTCTAGGTCCCCCTGCGCAAGGGACTGAATATCCTCCCTTACCAACGAGGCTACCCCACCCCCTCTGCCCGTCAGTCTGTCCTTCCGATAGCACGTGTAGCCTTGAATATTCATTTCCCATGCCCTGTCCACTTGATGCCACGTCTCAGTTATCCCCACAATATCGTATCTGCCAATTTCCAAATGAGCCTCAAGCTCATCCATCTTATTTCTAATGCTTTGTGCATTCATGTATAGTATTTTTAATTTATTACTGCCCTCACCCTTCCCATCAACTCCTATTTCACTCAACCTTACAGCATGATCCATTTCTGAGTTTTCTGCCTCATTGATACTGTTATCGTTCTTGACTTCTCTTGTTCTAACTTTCCGTCCAATTTCCTTCTTAAACATCCAGTTTGTCCCCTCCCACCCCACCCCCACCCCCCGCTACTTAGTTTAAATGTAGCTGTGTTGCAGTAGCCTGCCAGAATGCTGGTCCCTAACCTATTAAGATGCAAACCGTCTCTCTTGTATAATTTATGCTTACCACAAAACATACCCTAGTGATCCAAGAATTTAAATCCTTGCTTCCTGCACCAGTTCCCCAACCACACATTCAAGTCCATTATCTCCCTGTTTCTGGCCACACCAGCCCGAGGAACTGGAAGCAAACCGGAGATAACCCCCTTTTGACGTCCTGCTGTTCAGACTTCTTCCTAGTTCTCCGAAGTCCCGCTGTAGTATGTTCCTCCTCTTCTTCCTGACATTATTTGTGCCGACATGTACCACCACCTCTGGCTCTTCACCTTCGCCTTTGAGGATTTCCTGCACTCTGTGATGTCTTTAACCCTGGCACCAGGAAGGAAACACACCATCCTTAAGTCTCGCCTGCTGCCACAAAAACCCCAGTCAGTTCCTCTCACTATGGAGTCCCCTATTACCACGGCTCTGTGCAATGCCCGACTCTTCTGCTCTGTCTCCACACCAACTTTTAATTGACAGACCTGGCTGCCTCGCGGACTGGCAGAGTCATCTGTCTCTATTGTTTCCAAAAGATTCAACTTGTTCCTGAACGGTACTTCCCCCGGGGTCTTTTGCACCTGTCTCCTCTCTGCCTTCCTCATCGTCTGCTCTCTTCTGGTACGATTGGTGTAATAACCTCGCTGAAGGTCTTGTCCAGAAAGATCTTGTTCTCTCGGATGAGCCTACGGTCCTCGAGTTCTTTCATCAGTGCTGCAATATGCTCTGTCAGTAGCTGAACGTGCACACACTTTCCATACTTATACGAGCCAGACACACCAGAGTCGTTGACCTCCCACATCAAGCACGTCGCACACTGAACCAGCTTGGCAGTCATGTCTTCACCCTCTTTAACTGTGGCATAATCCCTTCACTCAACCTCCTTGTCAAAGACACCTGAGCTAAAGCCTCACTCTTCAATCGACAGGAACTTCCTTGGCCCGTCTTTTTGGGGAAAGTCTGTGGACTTTTAATTTAGGTTAGAGGGAGAGGGAGGGAGGGAGGGAGGCCCTACTTTGTAGGACCTAAGAGACAAGCTGGAGTGCAATCTGGAATAGTTAATATTTGTTTAAAATCTGCAGAATGTTACGGAGACAAGCAGGAATGAAATCTGGAAGAGGTTCACGTTGTTTATAATCTGCCAGATGTTGCAGCGACAAGCCGGGGTGACATATGGATGACATAATGGTTGTTTCTGATCTGCAGGATGGCACAGAGACAAGCAGGAATGAAATCTGGAAGATGTAATTGTTGTTTTTAATCTGAACGATGTTGCAGAGTCAAACAGGAATGAAATAAGGAAGAGGTAATAGTTGTTTGTGGTCTGCAGAATTTTACAGGGACAAGCAGGAATGGAATCTGAATGATGTAATAGCTGTTTATAATCTGCCGGAAGTTACAGAAACAATCCGGACTGAAATCAGTTCGAGGTAATTGTTCTTTATGATCAGCATGATGTTACAGAAACAAGCAGGAGTGAAATCTGGACGAGGTAATAGTTGTTTATTGTCTGCAGGATTTACAGAGACTTTCAGGAGTTAAATCTGGAAGAGGTAGCAATTTTCTATTGGCTGCAGGATTTTACAGAGACAATGAGGAGTGTAATCTGGAAGAGTTAATAGCTGTTTATGGACTGCAAGATGACATAGGGTCAAACAGGAGTGAAATATCGCAGAGGTAATAGTTGTTTATAATCTGGAGGATGTTACAGAGAAAAGCTGGAGTGAAATTTGGAAGAGATAATAGCTGTTTATGGTGTGCAGGATTTTAAAGAGACAATCAGGAGTGAAATCTGGAAGTGATAATAGTTGTGTATGGTCTGCAGGACGATACAGAGAAAAGCAGGAGTGAAATCTGGAAGACGTGATATTTGTTTATAATCTGCAGTAAGTTACAGAAACAATCCGGTAGGAAATCTGTTAGAGGTAATTGTTGTTTCTGATCAGCATGATGTTACAGCAATAAGCAGGAGTGAATTATGGGAGAAGTAATAGTTGTTTATGATCTGCAGGAATTTACAGAAACAAGCTGGAATGAAATCTGGACATGGTAATGGTTGTTTATGGTCTGCAGGAAGTTACAGGGACATGCAGAAGTGAAATCTGAAGAGCTCATAGTTGTTTATGGTCTGCAGGATGTTACAAAGACAAGCAGGGTGAAATCTGGAAGAGGTAATAGGTGTTTATAATTTGCAGGAAATTACAGAGACAAGCAGGAGTGAAATCTAGAAGCGATAATAATTTTTTATGGTCTGCAGAATGTTACAGAGACAAGCAGGAGTGAAATCTGGAAGAGGTAATAGTTGTTTATGGTTTGCAAGGAGGTACAGGGACAAGCAGGAATGAAATCTGAAGAGCTCATAGTTGTTCATGGTCTGCAGGATGTTACAGCGACAAAAGCAGGATTGAAATCAGGAAGAGGTAATACTTGTTTATGTCCTGCAGAATGTTACTGAGACATGCAGGAATGAAATCTGGAAGAGGTAATATTTGTTTATAATCTGTAGGATGTTATAGAGACAAGCAGGAGTGAAATCTGGAAGAGGTTCAAGTTGTTTATAATCTGCCAGATGTTGCAGCGACAAAGTGGGGTAACATATGGATGATCTAATGGTTGTTTATGATCTGCAGGATGGCACAGAGACAAGCAGGAATGAAATCTGGAAGATGTAATAGTTGTTTATAATCTGAATAATGTGACAGAGTCAAACAGGAGTGAAATAAGGAAGAGGTAATAGTTGGTTGTGGTCTGCAGACTTTTACAGGGACAAGCAGGAATGGAATCTAGACGAGGTATTAGCTATTTATAATCTTTCGGACGTTACAGAAACAATCCGGAGTGAAATCTGTTTGAGGTAATTGTTGTTTATGATCAGCGTGATGTTACAGAAACAAGCAGGAGTGAAATCTAGAAGGGGTAATAGCTGTTTATGGTTTGCAGGATGATACAGGATCAAACAGGAGTGAAATATCGCAGAGGTAATAGTTGTTTATAATCTGGAGGATGTTACAGAGAAAAGCAGGAGTGAAATCTGGAAGAGGTACTAGTTGTTTATGGTCTGCAAGACGATACAGAGAAAAGCAGGAGTGAAATCTGGAAGAAGTAATATTTGTTTATAATCTGCATTAAGTTACAGAAACAATCTGGAAGGAAATCTGTTTGAGGTAATTGTTGATTCTGATCAGCATAATGTTACAGAAACAAGCAGGAGTGAAATCTGGAAGAGGTAATAGTTGTTTATTGTCTGTAGGATGTTACAGAGACAAACAGAAGTGAAATCTGGAACAGATTGTAGTTGTTTGTGGTCTGTAGCATGTTACAGAGACAAACTGGAATGAAATCTGGAAGAGACCAAACTTGTTTATAGTCTGCCGAATGTTATAGACACAAGCAGGAGTGAAATCTGGAAGAGGTGATAATTGTTTACTGTCAGCAGGATGTTACAGGGTCAAGCCAGAATGAAATCTGGAAGATGTAATAGTTGTTTATGGTCTGCAGGATGTTACAGAGACAAGAGAGAGTGAAATCTGGAAAATGTAATAGTTGTTTACTGTCTGCAGAATGTTACAGAGAGAAGGAGGAATGAAATCTGGAAGAGGTAATAGTTGTATATAGTCTGCAGGATGTTGCAGGGTCAAGCAGGAATGAAATCTGGAAGAGCTAATATTTGTTTATAAACTGCAGAATGTTACAGAGTGAAGCAGGAATGAAATCTGGAAGAGGTTCACCTTGTTTACAATCTGCCAGATATTTCAGCGACAAGAGGAAGAGGTAACAGTTGTTTATGATCTGCAGGATGGCACAGAGACAAGCAGGAGTGAAATCTAGAGGAGGTCATAAATGTGTATGTTCTGCAGTATTTCACAGAGACAAACAGGAATGAAATCTGGTCGAGGTAATAGTTGTTTATGGTCTGCAGGATGTTGCAGAATAAGCAGGAGTGAAATCTGGAAGAGGTTCAAGTTGTTTATAATCTGCCAGATGTTACAGCGACAAGCAGGGGTGACGTGTGGATGATGTAATGGTTGTTTATGATCTGCAGGATGGCACAGAGACAAGCAGGAATGAAATCTGGAAGATGTAATAGTTGTTTAAAATCTAAACGATGTTGCAGAGTCAAACAGGAGTGAAATCTGGAAGGTGTAGTAGTTGTTTGTGGTCTGTAGAATGTTACAGAGACAACAGGAATGAAATCTGGTAAATGTAATAGTAGTTTATAATCTGCCAGATGTTATGCTAACAAGCAGGAGTGAAATTTGAAAGAGGTAATATTTGTTTATGACCTGCAGGATGTTACAGATACAAAAAGGAATGAAATCTGGAAGAGGTAATAATTATTTATGGTCTTCAGGGTGTTACAGAGACAAGCCGGAGTGAAATCTAGAGGAGGTCATAGATGTGTATGGTCTGCAGTATTTTAAAGAGAAAAGCAGGAGTGAAATCTGAAAGAGATAATAGTTGTTTATAACCTGCAGGATGTTGCAGAGGTAAGCAGGAATGAAATCTGGTAGAGGTAATAGTTGTTTGTGGTCTGTTGGGTGTTGTAGACACAAGCAGGATTGAAATCTGGAAGAGGTAATAATTGTTTATGGTCTGCCGAATGTTACAGAGACAAGCAGGAATGCAATTTAGAGGAGGTCAAAGATGTGTATGGTCTGCAAGATGTTACAGGGCCAAGCCAGAATGAAATCTGGAAGAGGTAATAGGTGTGAATCATCTGCAGGATGTTACAGGGTCAAGCAGCAATGAAATATGGAGTAGGTAATAATTGTTTGTGGTCTGCAGGATGTTAGAGAACACAAGCAGGAGTGAAATCTTGAAGACGTAATCATTGTTTGTGGTCTGCAGAATGCTACAGAGACAAGCAGGAGTGACATCTGGAAGACGTAATAGATGTTTATGATATACAGATAGTTACAGAGACGAGCAGGAATGAAAAATGAAAGAGGTAATACTTATTAATGGTCTGGAGAATGTTACAGAGACAAACAGGAATGAAATCTGGAAGAGGCAATAGTTGTTCATAATCTACAGGATATTACAGGGACAAGCAGGAGTGAAATCTGGAATAGGTAATAGTTGTTTATAATCTGCAGAATGTTACAGAGACAAGCAGGAATGAAATCTAGAGGAGGTTAAAGATGTGTAAGGTCTGCAGTATTTTACAGAGACAAGCAGGAATGAAATCTGGAAGAGGTAATGATTGTTTATGGTCTGCAGTATTTTGCAGAGACAAGCAGGATTGAAATATGGAGGAAGCTATAGATGTGTATGGTCTGTAGGATGTTACGCAGACAAGCAGGAGTGAAATCTGGAAGAGGTTCCATTTGTTTATAGTCTGCAGAACGTTATAGACACAAGCAGGAGTGAAATACCGAAGAGGTAATAGTTGTTTGTGGTCTGCAGGATGTTACAGAGACAAGCAGGAGTGAGATCTGGAAGAGGTAATAGTTGTTTATGGTCTGCAGGAAGATACAGGGTCAAACAGGAATGAAATATCGCAGAGGTAATAGTTGTTTATAATCTGGGGTATGTTATAGAGAATGTCTGCTGGATTTACAGAGACATTCAGGAGCGAAATCTGGAAGAGGTAATAGTTGCTTATGGTCGGCAGGATGTAAAAAGAGACAATCAGGAATGGAATCTGGAAGAGGTAATAATCGTTAATGGCCTGGAGAATGTTACAGTGAAAAGCAGGAGTGAAATCTGGAAGAGGTAATCGTTGTTTATGGTCTGCAGGATGTTACAGAGACAATCAGGATTGAAATCTGGGTGACGATATAGTTCGTTAGGGTTTCAAAGATTTTACACAGACAATCAGGAGTGAAATCTGGAAAAGGTAATAGTTGTTTATGGTCTGCAGGATGTTACAGGGTCAGATTGGAGTGAAATATGGAATAGGTAATAGGTGTGTATAATCTGTAGGATGTTACATAGAAAAGCGGGAGTGAAATCTGGTTGAGTTAATAGTTGTTTATAACCTGCAGGAAATTACAGAAACAATCCAGAATGAAGTCTGTTAGAGGGAATTTTTGATTATGATCAGCATGGTGTTACAGAAACAAGCAGAAATGAAATCTGTTAGAGATAATAGTTGTTCATGGTCTGTAGGACATTACAGGGTCAAGCAGGAATGAAATCTGGAAGAGGCAATAGCTGTTTGTGTCTGCAGGATGTTACAAAGACAAGCAGGATTGAAACCTGGAAGAAGTAATCGTTTTTTATAACCTGCAGGATGTTACAGAGCCAAACAGGAGTGTATTATGGAAGAGGTATTAGTTGTTTCTAGTCTGAAGACTTTTACAGGGACAAGCTACAATGAAATCTTGATGAGGTAATAGTTGTTTATAATCTGCAGGAAGTGATATAGACAAGCCAGAATGACATCTGGAAGAGGTAATAGCTGTTTATTATCTACAGGGTGTTACAGAGTCAAGGAGGAGTGAATCCTAGAAGAGGTAATAGTTGTTCATAAACTGCCAGATGGTACAGAGGTAAGCAGAAGTGAAATTTGGAAGAGGAAATAGCTGTTTATAAACTGCCAGATGTACAGAGTTAAGTAGGAGTAAAATCTGGAAGTTGTATTAGTGGTTTATGATCTCCTGCATGGTACAGAGGTAAGCAGGAACGAAGTCTGGAAGACGTAAAAGTTGTTTATTGTTTGCAGTATTTTACAGAGACAAGCCGGCATGAAATCTGGAAGAGGTAATCGTTGTTTCTGGTCTGCAGGATGTTGCAGGGTCAAACAGGAGTGAAATATGGAATAGGTAATAAGTGTTTATAATCTGGAAGATGTTACATAGAAAAGTGGGAGTGAAATCTGGAAGAAGTATTAGTTGCTTATGGTCTGCAGGATATTGCAGGGTCAAACAGGAGTGAAATCTGGAAGAGGTAATTGTTTTTAGAGTCTGCAGGATGATACGGTGACAAGTAGGAGTGACATCTGGAAGAGCTGATAGTTGTTTATAATCTGCAGCCATTTACAGAAACAAGCTGGAATGAAATCTGCAAGTGGTAATAGTTGTTTATGATCAGCATAATGTTCCAGGGACATGCAGGAATGAAATTGAAAAGAGAATAATAGTTGTTTGTAATCTGCATGATGTTACAGAGACAAACAAATAAAATGTAATAATTGTTCATGGTCTGCAGGATTTTACAGACAATCAAGAGTGAAATCTGGAAGAGGTAATATTGGTACAGGGACAAGCAGGAATGAAGTCTGGAAGAGGTAATAGTTCTTTATAATCTACAGGGTGTTACAGAGTCAGGGCTGGAGGAGTTGAGCTATAGGGAGAGGCTGAACAGGCTGAGGGGTGATATTATAGAGGTTTACAAAAATATGGGGTGTATGGATCGGGTAAATAGACAAAGTATTTTCCCTGGGGTCATGGAGTCCAGAACTAGAGGGCATAGGTTTAGGGTGAGAGGGGAAAGATATAAAAGAGACCTAAGGGGCAACTTTTTCACGCAGAGGGTGGTACATGTATGGAATGAGCTGCCAGAGGAAATGGTGGAGGCTGGTACAATTGCAACATTTAAGAGGCATTTGGGTGGGTATATGAATAGGAAGAGTTTGAATGGGCCGGGTGCTGGCAGGTGGGGCTAGATTTGATTGGGATATCTGGTCGGCATGGATGGGTTGGACTGAAGGGTCTGTTTCCATGCTGAACGTCTCTATGACTCTATGACTCTTTGAGGTAATACTTGTTTATGGTCTGCAGGATGTTACAGAGACAATCAGGAGTGAAATCTGGAAGAGGTAATAGCAGTCTGACTCACTTGTGGGAAGAAGGCATAGTGTTTCGAGTCCCGTGATAGAATTCTGTAATTTATTGATTGATCCTCAGGCTTCAGTATTGGTCACCTGATTTCCTGGTATGTCTCACTGATCTAGAATTGGTTGGACGATATTAAACTGCAGGCATTAAAACATTAATCACTGCTTTTGGGAGAGTTATCTGTATACTGCGGGGAAATGTTCATCATCTGGTCAGTTGGCCAAAAAACCTGTGAAATGAAATTCCATCTGGAGATTGGTGAGATTCAGGAAGAGGTCACTTATTTCGGATCTGTCATCCTTTCTGCAGACAGGTCAACATGAAACTACAGAGAGATCTGAACTGTCCCCTCAAGCAACATATTGTCCTGTTCCATGAACACTGAAAGTATATGTAATTTTGAGTAAATCGGTTACAATCCTTGTCCAGAATTCCATGTGAGACTATCCATTATTTTGGATTCACCTTTGCCAAACCTGTGTTTTATGGAGTGTTACTAAATTGGAAAAGTTGCTGGTCAGTAGTTAAATAATCTGTCAGCCAGTTAGGTTTTCCAACAGAGTTACGTTATTCCAATACTTCTTTCTTTTTTTTGTATTTTATCGATAGTGTGGAGTAAAGTGTGTTTTGCTTCAAGCCTGGCAGTTTGAACAATTGAATTCCAATGCCTTACACTTACCTTGAGAACTTTTTTTTAAAAGGCCTGGGCCATTTTCTTCATATATTTTCGGGCGGTTTGGTTTGGTTCATAAAATTCTCAATGTCTGTCCATAAATGTGCCCACAATCCTGAACAATGACATGTACAGAACAGAGGAGGAGACACAGACACATTAATCATTATTACCTCAGACAGGAATTATTTAGGAATGATATTCCTTCGACCGGACACTATTGGAGAATGCACATTTCCCATGAGACTAACAGAGGTCACTAACAGAGTGGGAGCTGGAGAGTCAGGAACGGAATAACAGGAACAGTCCGCTCTGTTCACTGACCCTTCACCCCTCAGTGAATCCAATACCAGGAATGACTGCTATTAGTCAGACTGACAGAATGTGATCAGATGCACACACTGTCCTTCCACATCATCAATATCGCCCAGCTCCCACCCTGTCTCAGCTCATCTGCCCTTCTGCCATCTTCAATATTTTAATCGGGGCAACATTAAGCGCCATGCTTTAAGCTGAGCTGTCTTAACTTCTGTACTCTCTCTCTAAACGGCTCCAATCCCCCCTGATCCCACTCCGGTTTAAGATGCTCCTTGACATCTGCCCCAATGAATAAGGCAGACCGTCACCTGACCCAATATCCCCTTCCGTGGGTCAACATCTATTGTATTTAAAACAAGGAACTGCCGATCCTGGACAGCTGAAACTCAGCATGGAGATTGTTGGGGAAACTCAGCAGGCCCGGCAGGATCTGTGTGCAGAAAGCAGAGGGAACTTTTTAAGTCCAGTGATTCTTCATCAGAACTGAGGGATTCTGATGCTGATGCTGCCAGACTTGCTGAGATTCTCCAGCTATTTCTGTTTTTATTTCAGCCCCAAATCAATTAGTGATGATGTCGGTGTTGTTAAGTGTGTTTGAGAATAGCGAGCACACAGCTGGCAGGGGGATGGGGTATAGTGGGCAGCATGGCTGCCTTCCAAGCAGTTGGTATGGGTTCGGATCTCAGCCATTGCACGGTGGCACCTTTGAAGCGATGTTCAATGGAAAACCCTGAGATGAAGTCAATGAGATCCAGAAGTTTTCCAAACGATTGAGGATGGGATACCAGCTGCTGTTACACTTCCAGAGCTGGCAAAACTCTAAGAGATTCTCTAAATGGTTATTTCAACAGGGAGTGATTAATGGTGAAAGGTAAGGACGGACTTGTAATGCCTGACAAAGGAACCAATTGTCAATGAGGAAATAGGATTCGTGCCACAATCTGTCCAACACTGACATTTGCATTCTCCTTTTTTAGCATGGTCTGGTTAACTCAGGGAAATAAAATGGGGAATTACCGGGAATTAGAGCGAATTCAATGAAAGGTAGGTGGTGAAATTAGCCAGGTTCTCATTGCAGTCAGCCCTCACAAATACAATGTGTGTATTATTTTGTTCAGTACCGTAACAGTTGTAGCATTCTGGCCAGACTGACAACAATGTTAGCTACCAATTACACAGAAGTAGGGTTCTATTGAGCAGATTTTGGCACAAAGTCAGAGTGAGGTAATGTTGTTCCCAGTGTCTCGCTGATGTGAAAAGATCGAATAGCACATTGTGCTGCACTGTGTGTGGCAGTTTGAGAGGAACCATTCCAGCAGAATGACACATACCCTGTTGACAGTGTCTCGATCTTGAAAGACCACAATTATGTGTGAACCCGAGCCAGTGCAAAGCCTGACCCTAACATTCCAATTGATCTGCCAGTCTGAAACAAGTTAATTTCTATCACCGTTATACAGGGCACCAAGTGCGTCTCCATAATGTTCCATTCCCAATGTGGTTCAATGCTATCCGCTTCTCCCTGGGCCGAGGCAGATTATCTTTGGTTTCTCGGCTTCTGGGTTGGGACATGGAGGTTCCATCTGTGGTCCCCATATGACCAGACCTGCCAAACATTTCTGAGCCAATACTGATGTCAGCAACTGCGTATGAATTGGGCCCCTGAAGTACTTGGGGATATGCTGCACTTATTGTGTTGCATATAGACCTTAGCACTGAACTTCCCAAGGGGTGTGTGAACGCTGCACATCTTTAAAAGAATTGTCCCAGGAATGTGGATATCAGCTGTGTTGATAGCTTGGAGAAGCTGGGCATTTCTGTTTCGTTTGGAAGTGATTTTATTTAATAGGTGTCCTCAAAATTGTGGGTCATCGGGCCCAATAAAATGGAGTTAAGCTAACCCCCTCCCAGAGAGGAGGAAGGAAAACGGACACTCAGGTTATTGTCAAAAGTCCAAATGGCAGTATGAAGTGATTCCAAAACAAAAACATAGAATACTTTGTGAGGTGCTAAAACGATCGGTCTGAGCCTGGTTTGGAACTAGATTATACCAGAACGGTTTTGAGTCAGCAACTGGGAAAAGAAAATCCATGCCACTGCAGGAGGGTGACAATGAGGGGACCTGAATTTCTCCAACTCAGGGAGATGGGACGGACATGGTACAATGACAGGTCATCTACATTCCTACAAGTAATCTAGGATGATGTGAATTATCTGAGACATGGGTAATGACAGCCCATGGTAGAGCTACAGTAGAGGACTCGCTAATGTCAGAGATTCATACAATAAATGGTCATGACTGACATCACGGAGACAATGTGAGGAACATTTCCTCAACGCCAAGCTGCTGGACAAAAATCCAACACAAATTAGAATGCAAATTCAGACGTTAGTGGTGCATTAAGGAAGAGGAAAAAAGGGTTGATGCAGCAAACAAAATCACTTCCATCCACTAGAAATCAATGGAATCTCTTTATGTGAAGGCAGCATTATTACAACAGCAGGCTGCCTCTCTGTTCATAAAGTGGCGAGAATTACGAGTTTTTCTTATTAACACAATTTCCAATTATGATTCTTTCCTCGATGAGGTCATCCCTTCCCTGTCACAATCTAATTTCAGTGATAAACATCTTCTACCAACTGGAAATGATAAAATTGTCATCATCAGAGCTGCGACACCAATCTCCCAGTGGAGATCACACAGAATATAATGGAAACACGCAGCGAAAGTAACACATCAGGGTTTAATACTTGCATTTTTATGTGCAAGAATAAAGGATTGCCACTCTAAATTGAAAATGCATCGGTCAATTCAATTAGCCAAGAAAGTTTTCTCTATGATTCTTGCCATCATTGGTGTTCCTGGTAAGTGTTTATAATTATTTACAATTTGTACATGACATCTCTCCTGGTTTTCCTTGTTAATTAAGAGATTTGCATTCTGATGTAATATTCAATGTTATACCCACTACCTAGTTGAAATATCAGACAGTTAAATTAGATATTAAAAATTCTGTTGTTTCATTGCTTGATCACCCTTAGTGAAATGTAATGAACTCCTGAATCGCATCTTAGACTGGAGGCTACCTTCAGGGAAGGAGTTATTGGAAAAGTCAGCAAGTATAGAACTGCAATGGATCTTGGTCAGTCAGTGCAGTGGATCTCATAAACCCAGTGTCCTCACATTCCTGCGTGTATCTGTGTTATTGCAGTTGTGTTGATAGCAGCGCATTTCCTACTTCCTACTTTAGGGAGCACAACAGTAAAAGGGTTTTGAGCTGGTTAATCTCCTTTACACCGTGTGGGTTTCAGATTCTGTTAGCTCTGACTGTTGAATGTTCAGAATCCGCTGTCGGCTTGGGTAACTGTTGAGAAGCACGGATTGACCTTTCCAATTATGGGAGTGATGAAGATTTGAGGAATGATTTTCTCCTCATAGAATCATGCAACACAGAAACGTCAACTTCTCAATACCAGATATCGCAAATTAACCTCGTCGCATTTGCCAGCACTAGGCCCATATTCTTCTAAATCTTTCCAGTTCCTATACCCATGCCTTTTAAATGTTTTAATTTTACCCACCATCACCACTTCCTCTCGCAGCTCGTTCCATCCATGTCTCGGTTCAAAGCTATAACCTGCAGTGGGGTCTGCTGTTTGTGGATGGAGGGTGTCCCTCTGAGGACAGACAAGTGCAACTGTCAAGTGTACATTCTTGGATTACAAAATATAGGATCGAAATAGAATTAAAAATAAATACCATTTCCCTCGAACTTGTTAAACATTGGAATTTTCATGACATTCTTCATTCCGCTTCCCGTGTCCCACCTGCAAGTAGTTTTTTTTTAATGAGCTACACACTGAAGATGACTTTCCATTCTGACCATGGCTATCCGCTCGACTGTAAAATATACAACAAACCTGAGAATTCCTTAAACCCACAGTGGACACGAGCCATTCTCGTGGATAATATTTATTAGATTCCAGTTCTCCGCCATTCTGATTGGTATAGCTCTCCCACCCCATAATCCGTCTCTTACCCTGGGTATTCCTTCTTCACCTCTGATTCTGGAACAATTGGCACCTGTTGTTATCGCTTATCCTTCTGTTGCTGTCTGCTGGATAAACTGGAGGGTTTTTATATTAGATTACATTACATTACAGCGTGGAAACAGGCCCTTCGGGCCAACAAGTCCACACCGACCCGCCACCCACCCATGCCCCTACATTTACCCCTTACCTAACACTACGGGCAATTTAGCATGGCCAATTCGCCTGACCTGCACATCTTTGGACTGTGGGAGGAAACCGGTGCACCCGGAGAACGTGCAAACTCCACACAGTCAGTCGCCTGAGGCGGGAATTGAACCCGGGTCTCTGGCGCTGTGAGGCAGCGGTGCTAACCAATGTGCCATCGTGCCGCCCACGAATCTCTCTTTCCTACAACACATTCATAGCTTCACCTGGCTAATCCCAGACTGTTCCTTTACATTCCCCCACTTTGACAGTGATCCTGGATTTATTTTTCGGTCGTGAAGCTGGCTATCCTCTCAGTGAGGAAGCATTTTGCAGGCGGTAATCACAACTCAAGATTAATATGGAAAAAGACAAGAACGAGGGGGAAATCAAAGTTCTAAACTGTGGGAATAAGATTGGGTGTGATTAGACCGAGAGCAGAAACTTTTAAGTGAATCCATGTCAGGACAGTGGGATGTATTGAAGATGGAAACAGGGAAAATACAGAGCCACATGTTCAATGAAAGATAAAAGGTGGTACTCAGAAATGCTGTTAACTCTGTATATCAGAGGATTTCCAGGATAGGTTCACTGGTAATGCAAAAATTGTTGGAAAATGGAATTCAATCCATGAATGTGAGCTGATGCACTTGGCGGGACACAAAACCCAAAGGTACATTATGAATATAGAAACCTGGGAATTATTGATTCAGGGGGTTCTTGGTGCACATGAAGATCTTAAAGTAATAGGACAGGTCGGTGAAATGGTTGAGAAGATATTGGGATTTTTTGGCCTTTAAGTGCAAGACATAGAGTTTAGGAGCAGGGACAATATGTTGGCACTGTATAAAATACTGGCGAGACGACAGCTAGAATGTTGGAGTACTTTGATTGTCTGAAAGAAGGTGCAGACTTTCCAGGAAGACTCCAAGGTAGTAACGTTTTGGGTATGAAGGGAGATTGGATGGACTTGGATTGTTTTCCTTGGAGCAGGGGAGATTGATGGGGACATTATTTAAAAGTATATTGTTATAAGGGGCATAGACAGCACAGAAGGAAATATGTTTTCCCCTTTGTGGTCTGGTTTGAGTTTTCTACCGGAAGTGTTGGGGCAATGTGGAACTTACTTCCTGTCAGGGTAGTAGAAGCAGATCCCCTGATAGCATAGAGCTCCTTAAATGTACACTTGTAACGCCCGGGTTATGGACCTAATGCTGGAAAACTGGATGAGAATTCTGAGGCAATTGTTTCATGGATTCTATCAGGCAAAGTGCATTTTTATTTTCTGTGCAGTAAGTCTCTATGTCTCCAAACCTTCTCCAACCTCTAGCTGGACCATTATCTTTTCAACGAATGCTTCCCCCAGAGCCATTAACTCCAACAATGATCCTGACTGCAATTGTCCCAAGTTCTGTTAATTTTTGGAGTATCTATTTGCTTTTGCAGCATCTCTGCCATTTCAGCAACTTTCCCAATGATGCAGCATTCCATGTCAGTCCCTTTGAAATTGTAGCAACCCACCCTCCAACATTGAGCAAGCCATCCTCAGGCATTTCGCACTCTCCAGCTATAGACACCATGCAATGTGTTTTGCCTCACAAGGTATTCCACTGGTTCTGCTGATAGACAGGGTTACTCTTCATCATCTCTGCCGTTTCCCTTTTTTTCTCGACCCTGATTTGATTTGATTTAATTTATTATTATATTGTCACGTTTATCTCTATACTGTGGGGGTTGGGGGGGGAGGTGTGGGGGGTGGGGGTAAACTTGTTCTGCTTGCAGTGCAGCGAATATTCCATGGAAAGACACAAAGGCCATCGTGTGATTGAACAGAGTGAGGAATACAGAGGTACAGTTGCAAGGAAAGTGCACAAGAAACAAGGTCAACATGAGGTTGAAAACTTGAGAGGTCCATTCAGAATTCAAATCACTATGGGGACGAAACTAGTTTTGAACATCTTGTTCTGTGTGTTTATGCTTTTGTGTCTCCTGACTGACGGAAGAGGTTGAAGGAGTGTTTAACGGGGGAGGGAGGGTCTTTAATGGTGTTGGCTGGCTTTCTGCGGCAACAGGAAGTGTACATTCAGTCAATAGATGGAAGGTTGGTTTGTGTCTGATCTGGCCTGAGTTCACAACTCTCTTTAGTTTCTTTCAATTTAGAAAGCTGTCCACAAGAAATCTTCTGGAACACTGAATTTCCAGTGTATGCCTGGACAGTTTATTTTACTAAAGGTGTCCTGTGGAATCCGCCCGAGCCTCTTAACAACACCCAGTTTAACTCGACATTTTGCCTTTGTAAACTTCCAGTACATTTTGAACTGAATGATGAACAGCATGTTATTAATTTTCAAAAGCTTGCAGGAATCCACATTGAAAGTAAAGAATCCAGTGTCAATTTACTACAGTTACCTTCTTGGATGTTATGTGTTGATAACTGAGGAGAATTAGTGCAGCTTTGCCGGGGTTGACAATGGTATCTTGTTACTGTTACCTCTATCTCCGTGCAACCACAATGTTGGTTCAACCAACAGGATATGCCTGTCATTCTCCATCATATTTACAGATGATTGGGGTTCGCGCTTGACCAGATTTACAACAATCCCACCCCCCTCATCTTTCATTTAACTTATATAGTCAGCATTTGCCTCTGTCTGGAATTCACATTTTAACACCATGTATTATCACTGCCTAGGATTATCATCCCTTTGTAGTTGAACCGCATCTGCCCTCAAACCGATCATAAAATAAACTTTTCCCTCCCTTCCCCAATACTCCTTTTCACTTTCATGACAACTGATTTAAATCTGCCCTGTTTTGATATTTCAGCACTCTGATGATTTGTTTTCCTCCTCATAAATTAATGCAAGGACTCGCTGTAGAGAGTTACTTCACGTTTCAGAAGGTAGCGTATGGCCTACAGGTGACTCCACCAAAGTGTAATTGAATCTGAATTGTCCCTTCGCATTTAGCAATGGGTAATAGATGCTGACCTCACCAGCAATGCCAACATCCCATGAATGAAAAGAAAAGAGTGTTCCGAATTTTAGTACATCCCTATCATGTGGAGTCATCCAATTCATATTATCCAGCTGTGTGGACTGTTCGTCAGGGAATCATTGCTGCATGTGGGTAAATTCACCCTTCTAAACGTTACATGTTTTGGTGGTAACTTTCATCACTGGTATCCTGGATTACATCTGCTGTGCACCATCTGACTGTTTCTATTCACTCGAGAAACTGGCAAGTTACAGTTTTACAATTTACATCACAATTTTTTTGATGACTGGCTAATCTTTATTGCTGTTGTAGCAACAATGCAGATTGCTTGTAAACTTATACAGAAAAGAGTGATCATTAATATTAAGTCATTTTCCTGATATCCTTCTGCTTGCAATGAATTTCGTGGCTTTCATGATCCTATCCCAGGGAGAGTATGGCCTCGCTACCTGCCCAACACGCTATCTGGTGGCCATGGCAGCAGCAGATCTGCTGGTCCTTATCAGTGAGGTCATACTCAGGCAATTTCGTTATTATTATTACCCATTTTGTTTCTTCTTCATCACTCCTGTGCGCAGTGTTATCTATGTCCTGATCCGTGCGTCCATAGACTGTTCTGTCTGGTTCACCATCGCATTTACCTTCAATCGGTTTGTCAGCTTTTGTTGCCACAAACTGAAAACTAAATATTGCACTGGGAAAAACGCATCTGCAATTCTCTCAATAACCGGTATTCTGCTCTGTTTAAAAGATGTCCCTTGGTATTTTAGATTTGAGCCCAAAAAGATAATCAGGAACATACCATTTTACTGCAGGAATAAGGGAAGCTACTTCACTGACTCTCGCTGGATTGGATTCCGCTCATTTGCTGTGGCTCTAACCCCATTGGGGCCATTCTTTTTCATTGTGTTCCTCAATGTTCTGACAATCGCACACATTTTATTTAAGTTAAGTCAAGTCAGAGTAAGGAAGGGAAGCAGGTTGACCCCGAGATGAAGAGTAGAATTAACGCAGTGATTTTACTCTTCACCATATCCGGAAACTTCATCCTTCTCTGGCTGATATATGTTTTATATATCCTTAATGTCCCAAATCATTTAAGTTATTATGACTATGAAATCTTTCAACAAGTTGGATACATGCTGCGCAATGTAAGCTGCTGTACAAACACCCTTATTTATGTTGCAACTTTGCCCAAGTTCAGAGCTCAGTTCAATAGAGCGATGAAATATCCAGTTTCCAGAGTTATTGAACTAATCACTGCATAAATCTGACAAAAGCTCAAAATCCCCTGGGTGATGGACAAGAAATGACCATGGAGGACCAAAGGCAAACCTCTAGAAATGCAAATCTGTCAGAGAGATCAGAGAAGATAGAATATTTAGCAGACATCAAGAGAACCGAAAGAAGATGACGATAAGGACACAGGTTTTCCATTCAGGGAGCAGAGGTAACATTTCGGTCCTGAAAGAGGGGCACTGGACCTGAAAAACGAACTCTGATTTCTCACCCACAGATGCTGCCAAACCTGTGGAGTCTTCGCAACAATTCCTGTTTTGTTTTGGTTTAACATTTTGTGGACCAACGTAAGTGAGCCAGAGATACTGCCCAGAACAAACATCACTGGGAAAAGGGGAAAAAAAAACATGATTTGTCCAAGATAACCAGGTGGGAAGTCTCTGCTTCCTCCTGGATCAGAGGAAGTGATCCAGGGTTCGACTCCAACTCTGCTGCTTCGGTTTTCAGCTCTTTCCATCTGAGAAAACAAACAACATTTCTTTTTCAAAATGAAAATTCATGTAGATGCTGGACTGTTTCTTATGTCAATAAAACAATGTCAATTATTTATATCATTCTAATTTCCACACCAGGAGCAAGTGCTGGGGGCAGTCTGTTATCCAGCTGCCTATTGAGAATGCTTGGGTGATTGGGAGGTGGGGAAGATTTGGGCAGAGCGGGGTAATCTAGACAAATTATATCTATAAACATGATGATTGTTAACATTAAGTATCTCAGTCCAAGGAACCTGTCGAAAGGATTGGGAGAAAAGCTGGAGACAGTTCCAGGAACGGAGTCTGCATTCAGTACAGGGGACAATGTCATCACTTGACAGCAGATCACATACTCCACACCTTCCTGGGAAATGTCTCAGAAAGTTCCCAGTCTCAGTTTTAAATCCGAGCGTTTGGATAACTTCGAACCAAATCTCAGCATCAAGCGTGTTTGTTTGTGTTTAATTACTGCATCAAATCACATGCTGTTTAAATCTTCCTATACCCTGTTCTTACAACATTACTGGAAATTTCAAACTCAGACATGTTCATCATGATTTTGCTGTCAGTCGGCTTCATGTCACTGAAGTGTCTGCTATCAATTAGGTAACTCCATGTGGTTTCCAACTGAACTGCGCGGTCTCCAGCGTTTCAAATTGGTCTTGCCTTCAAATATTTTAAAGTTATCTTGCTATCAGATATGTCAATGATTCCACCCAACCTGAAGCGTGTGCACAGCCTCTATCCCTAAGTACCTCTAATCCGGAAACGTTCCCTGTTTCAGGAATCCTTCCCAATAAGCAGCATTGGTCTGTACAGCCACCTAGTGACTCACTCAGAGTGGAAGAGAGTCATCCTCAATGTGAGAGACCCCAGTGATGCTGTGTGTAGAATGTGTTACAGAGCGATTATGTGACGGAGGATGCAAAGGGATATTAATATCTTCAATGAAAGGGAAAGTCTGGCTGAGAGAGTTTCACAGCAGACTCCCTCCCTGCCCTTATCCGGTCTGCTGGAAATAACTGACAGTGTATCATTTGTCTCCTCCTCATTGACTCCACTATCAGTTACATTTCTGATACCATAAATCCCCCTGGATAATGATATTTAATAACTACTCACTATTTTCAACAGAATCATTCTGTTTGTTATTTCTGTTCCTCCTACAAACGTGAACCACATGTTGTCATTGTACCATCCTTCACCACTTCCGCTGACAGCTCATTCGCTTCACTCAGCAAGTGCCAGGAATGACAGGACTGTCCTATGAGAGGTTGGTTTATCTGGGCATGTATTCAGGACAATGAGAGGGGGATCTGATCGAAATGTATCCAATTCTAACAGTTGGACAGACTAAGTACAGGGGGTGGGCTGTATCCCCTGGGCCGGGTATTCTCAGAACAAGCATCACAGTCTCAGGACTTGGGCTCACCCATTTCTAATAGAGAGGAAGAGAATTATCTTCACACAGAGTGATCAACCTGAAGAATTCTCTCCCACAGAAGGCTGTGGAGCACAGGTTACTGAGTATATTCAGGAAAGAAATTGTAACGTTTTTACAGATTAAAGACATCATGGCATTCATCGTCTTTGCAAAAAACAATCACGTTGTGAAGATGCAGGAATGTCTGAACGAAAACAGCTACTGATGTGCGTCCCCAATGTAATCACTGATACTTTTCAGGATGAGATTATCAGGAGGACATTAAACTGACAGAAACACAGAAACCAGGAGCAGGAAGAGACCATTCAGTCCTTCTAGCCTGTTCTACCATTCAGTGTGGTCTTGTCTGACTCTCTATCTCACTGCTATATTCCCAATTTCTCTCCAGAGGTGGTGGTGGAGGCTGGTACAATTACATCACGTGGTGCACGCTTGTAGGAGGTATAGAACAGAAACTGAATTATTCAGTTGAAAATGCTGAGAAGTTGTTGAACATAATTATTTAGGACGATTTATGGAATCAGAGATTTAACGGATTGTGGAGTCAATGATGAGGAGGACAATTGATACAGTACAGTACAGGCACTTCAGCCCTCGATGTTTTGCTGGCCTGTTTAATCTACTCCAAGATCAAAATAACCAGTGTACCCTACCTTCCATGTGCCTATCCAAGAGTCGCTTAAACGTCCCTAATGTACCTGACTCTACTCCCACCGCTGGCAGTGCATTACACAGATTATGGTAGGTCCATCGAAAGAACCTCCCTCTCATCTTCCCGAAACCTTCCTCCAATCACCTTAACATTATGCCCCCTTGTGACAGACGTTTCTGTACTGGGAAGAAGTCTCTGGCTATCACTCTATGGTTCTCATCATCTTATACACCCCTATCAAGTCACCTCTCATCCTTATTCAGTCCAATGAGAAAAGCCCTAATCCCCTCAATCTTACTTCATTTAAGGCATGCCCTCCAGCCCAGGTAGCATCCTGGTAAATCTTCTCTGCACCCTCGCTAAAGCTTCTGCCTGCAGGATCATACCAGTCAGATTGCAGATTAAATATCTGTGACTGATTCTGAACAAAGCTTCACGTGGAATATGTTTTATAAATCTCCATCCCTCAGCTAGTTTGAGGATTTGCCATGTCAGTGTGATTTAGATTAAATACAGGACAGGTCTCTTCCCTTACGCTCACTGGGTGACTGTTTTGGTCTTTATACAAACAGAAAACTCTCACCTCTCTCGTGTCGTTTACACTGGAATTCTGTGCTTCATATTAATTGGCCACTAACAGTAAGGAAGGCTGGCTCTGACTGTTTCACTGAGACAATATCAGGAATCCTGTGGACCACTTACATCCTCAGACCGACTGGAAACAGCTTCTGCCTGTGTCCTGTTTATTGGTTGTCAATTTATGCCATCTGCAAATTATGTCCTGTTTAATGGAGGTTGACAGTGAGTAACGCTCGCTGTCCCCAACAAAGATTCCCAGGACAAGGGACAGCAGGCCGAGCTCTCTTGATGTCAGAGACCAAGTCCTCACGATATAAGTGGAAGGTTGAGATTCAAAAAGTGAATAACTGTGACACTCTGTTCTGTCTATTGACTCTCCACCCCTCAGTGAGATTCAAATGATCCAATTCCCTGTTAAATGTTTCAGTTGTACCTGCCTCCATTACAACTCCAGCAGGGCCCTCCACACACACCAAGCACTGTGTGAACAAAAAATGTCCCTGATCACATATCGGTTACTTTTGCAGGTAATTCCAGTTGTGTCGACTCATTCCCGATCCTTATATTTGGGGAACAGTTTCTCCCAGAGTTCTCATTGTTTTTGGAAGTTCCATCAGATCCCAAACCTGAAAAGTCTCAATCTCTCCAATCCATCCCCATAATTGAAGGGGCTGATCCCAGGAACAAATGCACACACTATTCCAGTAAACTGTAGTGGTTAAGGAAGTGAGCTCCCTCCCTCCCACCTTTTCGGGAGGAATAAGTGACAGCCCAGCCATTGCAGGCCACACTCTGAATGAAGGAAACGAGGGGACCTTCTGACAGCCAGCTTGCTCGCTCGGCCTCACTCCCTTCCTGTGGTATTCTTTACCCCAATTCATGAACTCAACGCTGCATGCTTTACTAACTGACACTGCGCGGAGTTGTTGCTGTTCGGCCATCTCCTTGAATCTTTTGATTAACTCTGATTATCTCTTACCATTCTGGAATGACTGAAGTCTGATCAATGCAGTGAGTCTTTGCCATTTCATATACAAGCCTGAGGAGACAATTGGCAAACCACATCGGATCAGGATGTTAAATAAAGCATGAAATATCATAATGTACTGTAGGGCCATCAGGTCATGAGAAAGAGCATCAATACAACAGAGTTATGAGATAAGAAACCTGACCCAGAATATCAAACTGTCCTTCCTCTACTTACCTGCTGAGAACCTTGTTCTGTTAAGACCAGAAGCCATACATTATACCCACAGTCATTCAGATGCAGGCCCTATCTGCCCATTTACTGCAGTGTAGCTCACACTGAATCAACAACATTTGTTACTTTTAGAGCATGCAGGAGAATTTACCCGGGCAACTCTTTATCTGACATGTTCCAGATATTATGTGCCCTTTCAGCAGGTAAGAAACTCATCGTTCAGTTGAAAATGACACCAATAACAACGGGAGAGGGTCGGCATTAAACCCACTGGCCCGGATATTCGGACTGTGATTGTTACTCCAATCATTTTATGTTTTAAAATGTTAGTTCAGGTCGTTCTGCTATAACTCTCTGCTTTAACGTCAACACAAATTCACGGTAATATGATTGACGAATTGGGGACTGTGTTTCTGCTACACAAACTTTTAAACGTGCGTTAGTTAGCACACAATTACAACGCCAACACTTTAAGCAGTTTTGAAAGGGCAATTTTTCTATACCGCGGTATTACACAGGAACACAACCGTCGCGTTATAGAAGAACTGACTGTACTGAGCTCCACATTTTTAGTTGGAAATTCTGATTGCAGTCCCGTCAAAAATACAGAGTGTCGTTGAAATGAACACATTTTTCTTTAATTCCGGTGTATTGGGGAAAATCAAGCTATGTCCTGCTTTGCAGGAGTGTACAGTATCTGTGATTTAAACTCCCAGATGTACAGCCAAACCCTGACAGCTGCTGTGAAAGAATGCGTATCTCGGGGAATTGTGTGGTCAGGGGGTAGTTTGTTCAGGAGTTAGAGGGTCATAGAAGTGATGGACTGCTTCTGGGAGGCTTGAGTGGAGCGGTGCAAGGGCTGTGGGGCTGGTGGCTTGGGGTTTTGGGCGAGCGAGAAGGTTTCAAAAAAAGGCAGGTTTAGCAGAGTGAGGTCTGAGTACAATCTGCTTTCATCAGAAATGAAAAATGCAGCAATTGAAGGATTTAGTGACAGCGCCTGGAACCAGAAGGGAATGAAAGAACAAAATGGAAGTGCAGGAATGATTAGATAACAAGATGATAAGAGTGCAAATCAGAACCTCTGTATCCTAACGTTCTTACCCAGAGTTACTTGGAAGCACTATAGGATAGGACGGGGAATGGAATTAGTGGTGGTATTGAACAGAAAGGCCAAAATCTGACCGGAAGCTGTGAAATACTGGGAACAGGATTGGAATCAGGAGGTGTGGCCACATGGGCAGGGCAGGCAAAGTCTTGAATGTAATATTGTCAGAGCTGGTCAATTAACCGGTCGGCAGGCAGGGGGAGAGTCATTCATTCAATGTGGGCACAGGATGTCCCAGTTCAGGCAATGCTGCAACCATTTTTAAAGGCTGTCAGCTACACTGTCAAACAACAGCTCGGGAGAGCCATTGGCTACTAACAAAGAGCTGATCGAGCATCAATTAGATTCAGGTTGCTCCCTGATTCATTAATGCTCATCCAGGCTGCTTGGGTACAGGAACAGTCCCTGTTCTATCAAGGGTGGACAAGATCAATAAGTCAATGTAGGAAAGTTCAGGTAGAGATTGCTAAGGTGGTGAGCAGGTATGGGGCACCTGGTTGCAGTGACAAAAAGGGATCAGCGAGCTGACGTCTTCTGGATGGGTTACAAGGTTAAACTGAAGAATTTACACATGACCCAGAGATCAAAGGGAAATTGAAAGCAGAACCCATCCCGTCCAGCTGTTGGCCAATCCTTGGCAGCAGCACGGTCCCTCCAGAATGTCAGGGTAAGGAGGACCCACTGTGCCCTGACAGGGGGGAGTAGCAGCTGTCTGCAGGAACTGGATTGGGGTGGGGACGGGGGGGGTTTCAGGGGTCTCACAGGCACCTCCCCATGACCAACAGCAGCTCCTCAACCCCTTCTGAAAATTACAGCAGAATCCGCAGAAAGCTCTCAGGTTGTCAGCCCGCTCTTGGCTTTAGGCAATTCGAGGTGAACCAGAATGATCCAAACTCCATGGGGAAAACAGACAGCAGCTTGTGTTTTGAAGATGTGGAGGGGGATTATACCTCAGAGAGAGTTAAAAGCCAGCAGAACTACCTGACACAGCACCAAGTGTTCTGAACAAGATATAATGGAACATTTGATGGAATGCGATTGTGGAAGGAAACTCCCGCAGGCACGGAGAGAGAGTCCAAACTCCGCAAAGACAGACCCACCCCCCACCCCCCATGTAAAAGGATCAACTATGATCATACTGAATGGTGGAGCAGGCTTGATGGGCCAAAATGGCCAACTCAATCTAACCGCCAGGATTGCATGGCTCACTGGTGAGCTTCAGCAGGAAACAGGAGAAAACCAGCCTGTGGTTGGAGCAACTTCCTCTGACCATTTTGTTCCTTTCCATTGACAGGGATAACTTTGATTTGGTTGATCGTTCCAGTGATTGAATTGTTTTGGGTGATTTAGGGGTGGGTTTGCCCACAGCCCATGTAATTTGAGCACTGTCTTCGCACTTACATGATATTCTTGTCCGGTGAACTGGTCAGCACCTGTTAACACAAGTCTGAGGCCTTCTTGCCCCTCTCCAATTGCTCACTCAAATATGTCTTGGTAGAACTTTGTCAACTGGAACAGTTGGTAACCATCACACTTTGACGGAAACTGAACAATTGGAGAGCTCAGATCTGAGAACAGAAACAGACAAACACAACATATTATCAAGTTTCTATCCAGGCTGTTACAACACTTCTTGTAACAAAGTGTTGGATCTTCTTATGAACTACATTATCAGACATGTCCTTAAAACACAATAAAATTCAAGGGAATCCCAACTGATTTGCATATATCCAGTTTGGTCCCATTGTTATCGATATTGTACAATAGAAGAAACTGTCGAAGGGCAAGTATTTTCAAGGATAGCAAGGACATAAACGATTAGGTCAGAAAAACCAACTTACAAAAGGACAGCATCTGAGAGCAGGAAATGGAAAAGATAAAGGTAAACAGATCAGTATGAAAAGAAAAATAGATTCTGAATTTGAATTCAATGAAAATCTGGATCATGAAATGATCATCAATAAACTCCACCGGGTTCATCGATGTGTTTTAGTGAAGAAAACAGCAGGCCTTACTCCGTCTGACTCCAGACCAACAACAATGGTGGGATTGTAATTCAGTTAGGAATGGACAATGAATGCCAGCCTTGCCAGAGACACTCACATCCTTCACATCCCGTGAAGGAATTTAAAAATAATTAAGGCTGACCATGCTGCAGTGCAGTGAGAAACAGGCTTGGGCTGAGAAATAACAATTAATATTTGAATTCAGCAAGTACCAGCTGTTCTCCCTCTAACCGCCTCCCCCTGGAAATGCAATCCTTCAGTAACATCCTGGTTGCTCCGATTAACTAGAAACACAACTTAGTCATAGTGCGGGTACCAAGAGCAGGGAAATGGGAACTCTCCAGTAAGGTGAGCTTTCTTCCATTCTCACTTCCTGACTCTGAAAGCCTGCCCATGTAACATGCACGTGAAAGGAGTATGATCAAATACACACGACAGGCTGGGATGGTTTTTACTTCAACAACAGTAAAAAGGTCAACACCATCCAAGACAAAACAGCTCACTCGATAGGTGTCTCCTATCTTGGATCTGGTAATGGGTAATGAGGCAGGTTTAATAAATGGCCTCAGAGTAAAATATCCCCAGACAATGAAGGTAATTAACATTCAGTTTGAGAGTGAGAAGTTGAAGTCAGAAGACATCCTCAAAAAATACAATAAGATTTGTGAGGCATGACCTGCCCCTCACACAGCTATGCTGACTATCTCTAATCAAACTGTGGCTTTCCAAAGTAACCATAAATCCTGTCTCTCAGAATCCATCCAATACTTTGCCCATCACTGACTTAAGACTGACTGGACTGTAATTCCCAGGATTATCCCTATTTCCTTTTCTGAACATTTGCCATCCTCCAATCATCTGGCACTAGTTAGTGGACAGGGAGGATGCAAAGATCATCGGCAAAGGCACACCAATCTCTTTCCTTGCTTCCTGTAGTTACCAAGGGGATATCACATCAGGCTGAGGGGATTTATCTATTCTTCTGTTTTTCAAAATTGTTATCATATCCTTCTTCCTAACATTAACCTGTTCGAGCTTATCAGTCGGTTTCACGCTGTCCTCAGAAGTGTTGAGGTATTTATCAGTAGTGAATACTGAAGGGACGTTTTCATTAAGGACCACCCTACTTCATCCGACTCCGGATGCAAGTTCCCTCCACTGTCCCTCGTTGGTCCCACCCTCACTCTGGCCGTCCTCTTATTCCTCATGTAAATGTAGAACGCCTTAGGGTTTTCCATAATCACCATAACATCCTAATTACAAGTATTGATCCATGGTCAGAGTTCATCACCCATATTCCTGACACTTCTTACATTAAAATAGTCACACTTCAACCCATCACACTGACTGCACCTTTGCCCTCTCAAGTGCCTATCCCTCCGCACAGACTCTCTGCACGCTGTATATGGCTGTTCACCATCTACTCCATCATCTGATCCCACTCCCCC
This sequence comes from Chiloscyllium plagiosum, assembly GCF_037043375.1. Classification (NCBI taxonomy): domain Eukaryota; kingdom Metazoa; phylum Chordata; class Chondrichthyes; order Orectolobiformes; family Hemiscylliidae; genus Chiloscyllium; species Chiloscyllium plagiosum. The sequence goes on along the minus strand of NW_028270252.1, from coordinate 56,845 downwards.
TCCCAATCTAGTTTAAACCCTCCCAAAGAGCTCTCACAGACCTCCTGCCAAGCATATTGGCGCCCCTCCAGTTCAGGTGTAACCAATCATTCTTATACAGGTCTCACCTTCCCCAGAAGGTATCCCAATGATCCACACATCTGAAGCCCTCCCTCTTACACCAGCCCTGCAACATCTGCACTCACTCTCTATTCCTAACCTCAGGAGCACTTTGGACTGGTAGCAATCCTGAGATTACTACTCTGCTCATCCTGCCTTCTAGTTTCCAAACTAACTCTTTATATTCTCCTTCCACATCCTCTTCCCTTTCGCTACATTTTTCATTGGTACCCATGTGTACCATAACTTCTGGCTGCTCTCCCTCCCCCTTAAGGATACCGTCGACTCGATCTGTGACATCCCTGACCTTGGCACGCAGGAGGCAACATCCCATCCGGCAGTCCTGCTCGCGACCACAGAATCTCCTGTCTGTTCCTCTCACCATTGAATCTCCTATCACTATCACTCTCCAATTCTCCCCCCTTTCTTTCTGAGCCACAGAGCTAGGCTCAGTGCCAGAAACCTCCTCACTGTGGCTTTCCCCTGGTAGGTCTCCCCCACCCCGAACAGTATCTAAAATGGTATACTTATTATTGAGGGGAATGGCCATGGTGAAAGTGGGGTACCTGTACTGTCTGCCTATTCCCTTTCCCCTCCTGATGCTCACCCAGCTCCCTTTATCCTGTGACCTATGTGTGACTACCTCCATATAACTCCTCTCTACCACCCCCTCATCCAGCGCCAGCTTCCCAACATGGGCTGTGAGGAACCGGAGCTGGGTACAGTTCTTGCAGGTGAAGTCAGCAGGGACCAGTGATGACCCTTATCTCCCACATCCTGCAAGAGGAGCATGAACCTGCCCTCAGACCCACAGTCTCACCTCCCCACACCGACATACAGACTCGTGAAAGAACTGCAACACAAACTGAAACACCTCGTGGAAGACTCAAGCCACTCCACCCAGGAATTCCTTCACATCAAAGACACCAAGGTAGAGGACGATAAGGTCATGGTTTCCTTCCAATGCAACGACCCTATTCTCATCAATAAACATCACCCGAGCCAAAAGAAACACATGCCCCCCTGGGAGATGAACCAAGGACATAAACACCTGACAGCACCAACTCCATCAGCAAGGACAGCATCCTGAACTAGATCTGTGCCTCACAACCCACCTCACCTTCAACAACAAAACCTGAAAACAAACCAATGGGACACCGATGGAACCAATATCAGGATTCTTAAGAGACAGTTATGCAGGGGTTCGAACAGACAGCCCTTCCCATAATCCAGCCCAAGTTTTGGGTCTGCTACATGGATGACACCTTTGTCATCACAAAACACAAAACATTAGAAGAAACCCACAAACACATAAACAACATCCTTACTGGTATAAAGCTCACCAAAGAGGAAGCGAACAACAACAGACTCCCCCTTCCTAGACGTCACGGTAGAATGCAAAGCCAATGGAGGGCTACAGACCAGCGTTTACAGGAGAGTTACACACACTGACCAGATACTCAACTACAGGAGCAATCACCACAACACCCATACACGGAACTGTATCCGAACATTATTTCAACAAGCCACAAAACACTGCAGCACCCAGGGACTAAGAGAAGCTGAGGGAAAACACCTGAACAATGTATTCAGGAACAACAGGTACCCGATAAGCACAGTCCGCTAATTCCTACACAACAAGACAACACGCTCAGAGACTCGAGCCATCCTGCCACCCATTAAGGACATACCAGAAATGACAACCAGACTACTCCGGCCCCTAGGCGTCATGATAACCCACAAACCTACTGCCACACTGAAATAGCTCCTGATAAATTTAAAGGACCCCATACCAACAACAAGCAGAATCAATGTCATCAACAAAATACCCGGCAGGGACTGCAACAAACATTGCATTGGACAGATGGGCAGGAAACTAGCCACCAGGATACATGAAGAGCAACTCACCACCAAAGGAAATGACCAAATATCATTCATATCCATCCCTCAGTTGACGAGGGACACCAGTTTGACTGGGACAATACATCCATCATGGGACAGGCTGAACAAATACACGCACAGGAATTCCCAGACACCTGGCATTTAAACCTGAACTCCATTAACAAACATATCGATTTGGGCCCATTTACCAACCTCAGAAAAAGAACCGGAAATGATATCCCCCACCATAACAGACCAATACAGATCAACAGCAAGTGGGACAGAACACCAGCGGATCATCGGAGGCTCGCTGATGATGTTGCCCAGCACAGTGATGAAACGTCTGAGAACAAATCTACCAGCTCAGTGAGAAAACTTACAGCCTGATTTCAACTGTTTTAATCCCAAATTGCTAATGATCTCCTGGAAAACTGCAGACATGGAGATGGAATCTTGATCAGACTGTACCTCATTTGCCTATATACAATTGGCAATCCATAATGAGTACAAAAATATAATTGCCCTTTATAGGAACAGGATTAAGTCAGTCTCTCAGGCCTGTCGCACCATTCAATGAAATCATGGATGATCTGTGGCTTAATGCCATACACCTGCCTTTGGGCTGTATTCCTGAATAGCTTTGCTTAACAAAAAAAACCCTATCTCAAATTTACAAATTAACATCCCCAGCATGCACTGTCACCATTTGTGGAAGGGAGTTCCACACATCTCCCACCCTGTGTGTGCAGAAGTGACTACGCTTCCTCGTTCGAGAATTCCCCATCCAGTGGGGACAGTTTACCTGTATGTACCCTCTTCTTTTCTGTTAATATCTTGAAGACCTGGAACAGATCACCTTTAACTTTCTAAATTCTAGACAGTTAAGAGTCGATCACATTGCTGTGAATCTGGTGTCATATACAGGCCAGACCAGATCATCACAAGCAGTTTTCTTCCTAAAGGACATTAGTGAACCCGGTGGGCTTTTCTGACCATCAACAATGGCTTTATGGGCATCATTAAATTCCAAATTTCAGATTTTTATTATTGGATTTAGATTCCACCACCTTCCATCTCCCTGGATCTCTCATTAACAGTCTCATGATAATCCCACAGGCTTTCACTTCCCCAAGTCAGAATATGGCAACAGAAAGCCCTTTTAACACTGGGTTATGGAAAATGAACCATGCAGTAGTGGGCAAAATGTTCATAAATTTTGGCGCATTAACCAAACTATAACTTATCATCTGTAGAGGTGTGAGCTGTACATGCTAAGACATAATAGTAAATGGTAGGAGAATATAATCAATATTATTTAAATTTTGGTAAGCATGCTCTAAGTCCCATCAGTAATAATCAGCTCCCAGCTTAGGAAGGACTAAAGCAGTTTTACTTTCTAAGAGAATGTGAACTATGCAGGCAGAAAGGCTATCTATTAAAGGCAAAAAAAAATCAGGAAGCTTTGTGATGCAGTGGTCGTGTCCCTGCCTCTGGGCAGGAGGACCCAGGTTTCATTCCCATCTGTCCCAGAGATGGATCATAACACGTCTGAATCAGCTGGTTCAAAATAATTAAGGCAGGACCAAGAGAAACTAACTTCAATCGGACAGGTATGGTTTATTATATAAAATAAAGAATTATGTTTAGAGAATGGAAAGGACTACCAAAGCCTTGCCCAAAGATTGGAACACAATAATTGTACAGCATTGAAATACACTGAATTGGATACCAGGCAGAATAGATCGAGTGTCATTTTGCATCAGCAATCATATTTGGAAAACGTTTGCTCCATTCTTATTAGTTAAAGTCAGGCTTCAAAAAAGATGCAGCAGCTATCAAAAGGCAGAAATGGAGAAACTCTGAAATGTAATTGTGCAGCTGAAATAGCTGGGCACTCAAACCAGGCTAGATACCTGAAGTTCCAGAGTAAAATACAATTATGCATTATCTCAAGGTGAAATATATTATTTGATTAAACAATTGAAAAAAATTAAAACACAGAAATTCAAGAAAAAACTTCCATCTGGCAGATGTCAGGAACATGAAACTCTTTTTAAAGTGATGCTTCTTATGCAAATCTTTGTGCTGGTTTCAACTGCAAGGAATCTTCAAATTTTTTTCTTATGGAAAAGGAAAGTAAATGTTGCCCTATAACTTGGGAAGCTAAAACTATCAGAAAAATTATATAAAGTAACTCCACAGAAAAGACTCTTATTGTCAGTGAGGAAGAGATTCCAAGAAGGTATTTATCAGCAATACCCATTAAGTGCTACATCGATAATAAGTCACCAAGTGATAATGTATGTTCAATGAAATGTGAAACTGCAAGAAAACGAAGATCAAAATTGCAGTTTTAAAACAGATGCTGGAGAATGGAAAGACCTCCTAATCTTACCGTGCAGAAAACTGGAATCTAATCCATTATCGTTTTGTTTGTTTTGTTCAAATACTATCGATTGACTTATGTAAAAAGTCAAAGGGTAACCTGTATTCATCTAAAATGGTCTGAAGGAACATTTGTGACCTAATGAAATGAGGGAATGAGCAATGGATGTACTACTGAAAAGTTAATTAGGTGTGAATTGGGTATATAAATATGAGGAGTCACTTTTGGGGGTGATCCGAAATAAAGCTCTCAAATTAGTACTGATTGAAAAGTTATCGATTGAAATATAACACATCAGCCAAAGCCTCTCAAACCCCACTTTCCATCCACCAACTTTCAGTAACCTCACTCCCTCTGGCAACTTTGCACCATCACCATGGACAATCAGGCCCTTTACACCTGTGTCCCCCATAATCAGTGCATAAAAGCCCTTCACTTCTTCCTCTCCCATTGGCCCAACCAGTCCCTCTCCACTGACACACTCATCTACCCAGCGGAACTGGTCCTCACCCTCAACAACATTTCCTTTGATTCCTCCCATTTCCAACAAACCAAAGAGAGTGACCATGGGCACCCACATGGGCCCAAGCTATGTCTGCCTCTTGGTCAGATTCATGAAATAGTCCCTCTTCCACAACGACACCAGCACCATCCCTCACCTCTTCCTCTGCTATATTGATGACTATCAGTGCTGCCTCTGCTTCCGTGAGGAGCTCAAACAATTCATCAACTTCACCAACACCTTCCATCCCACCCTCACGTTCACCTGGACCATTTCTAATGCCTCCATCCCTTCCAGGACCCCTGTCTCCATGTTCATCAATCCACTCATGACTGGCATCTATTTTAAATCCACTGACTCCCACAGCTATCTCAATTACACCTCCTCTCACCCACACTCCAAAAAAAATACTATCCCACACTCCCAATTCCTCTGCCTCCTTCCCATCTTCTCCCAGGATGAGGTGTTCCACTTCGGGACACCTCAGATATCCTCCTACATCAGAGATCACAGTCTCCCCTCCTCTATAATTAAGGATGCCCTCAACCCCACCTCCTCCATCGCTTCTGCCACCAAACCACCTCCTCCCAACAATAAGGATAGAATCCCCTTGGTCCTCACATACCATCCCAACAACCTCCGAATCCAATGCATCATTCTCTGACATTTCCAGAACCTACAATCAGACCCCACCATCAAAATCAATTCTCTTCCCATCCTGCGGAAAGTCACTCCACAACTCTTAACTCTATAGAACCCACCACCTGCTCCACCTTATCCGATATCTTTTCCTGCAACCCTAAGAGGTGCGACACTTGCCCAAACCCCCTCTCACCTCTATCCAAGGCCCGAAATAATCCTTCCAGATCTGACAGATTCACCTGAACTTCATCCAACTTCACCTATTGCATCAATTACTCCTAATGTTGTCTCCTTTATATCAGGCAGTCGAAATACAGCCTCAGAGATGGGTTTGCAGAGTATCTGCGCTCTGTACACATCAACCAACCCAACCTTCCGGTTGCCTTCAATTTTAGTTCTCCCTCCCATTCCCCCCGTGACATGTCTATCCATGACCTCCTCCACTGTCTAGAGGATCAACACCTGATATTCCACTTGGGAAGCTTACAGCCCAATGGCCTCAACATCAACTTCATCAGCTTCAAACTCCCTCCTCCCCCGGCCTTATCCCAAGTCTAGCTCTAGCCCCATCCCTCCTCAACTCCCTGACCTAACTTGTCTACCCTCCTATACACATCCCCTTCCCAATCAGTACAATCCCCTCCCTGCATTCACCTCTCACCATCCTCCAACCCCAGCCCCTCCCTCTATTTACTTCTGGCCTCACTCCCCAGTCCTGACAAAGGATTTCAGTCTGAAAGGTTTACTTTCCTGATCCTCGGATGCTGTCTGACCTGCTGTTGTTTTCCAGCTTCACATCTATTGACTCTTGCACGAAAGCAAGTTGTTTATCAAAAAATAAACAATATTTTGACCTCCCGGCACCCATTTCATTTTTGTTTGAAGCAGCTGGAACTTCTGCATCACTTGAACTTCCCGCCATAATTACAGTTGTTTCCTATTCTGATGCTCGCTAAGAAATGAAAAAAAAAACTTGAGCTAGAAATATTAAAAATGGGAGGGAGGATGTTGCCTTGTTGAATATCAACTAGGAGAAAGTGAGGACTGCAGATGCTGGAGATCAGAGCTGAAAATGTGTTGCTGGAAAAGCGCAGCAGGTCAGGCAGTATCCAAGGAGCAGGAGAATCGATGTTTCGGGCATGACCCCTTCTTCAGGAATGAGGAAAGTGTGCCAAGCAGGCTAAGATAAAAGGTAGGAAGGAGGAACTTGGGGGAGGGGCGTTGGAAATGCGATAGGTGGAAGGAGGTTAAGGTGAGGGTGATAGGCCGGAGTGGGGGTGGGGGCGGAGTGGTCAGGAAGAAGATTGCAGGTTAGGAAGGCGGTGCTGAGTTCGAGGGTTGGAACTGAGACAAGGTGGGGGAAGGGAAATGAGGAAACTGGAGAAATCTGAGTTCATCCCTTGTGGTTGGAGGGTTCCTAGGCGGAAGATGAGGTGCTCTTCCTCCAGCTGCCGTGTTGTTATGGTCTGGCGATGGAGGAGTCCAAGGCCCTGAGTGTCCTTGGTGGATTGGGAGGGGAATTTGAAGTGTTGAGCCACGGGGTGGTTGGGTTGGTTGGTCCGGGTGTCCCAGAGGTGTCCTCTGAAACGTTCCACAAGTAGGCGGCCTGTCTCCCCAATATAGAGGAGGCCACATCGGGGTGCAGCGGGTGCAGTAAATTATGTATGTGGAGGTGCAGGTGAATTTGTGGCAGATATGGAAGGATCTCTTTGGGCCTTGGAGAGAAGTAAGGGGGGAGGTGTGGGCGCAAGATTTGTATTTCTTGCGGTTGCAGGGAAAGGTGCCGGGAATGGAGGTTGGGTTGGTGTGGGGTGTGGACTTGACGATGGAGTCACGGAGGGAGTGGTCTTTTTGGAACGCTGATTGGGGAGGCGAGGGAAATATATCCCTGGTGGTGGGGTCCGTTTGGAGGTGGTAGAAATGACGACGGAGGTTCAATTCTGAGGCAGTGCCTTTTTTTGTCAGAGGATCAATACTGAGATTGTGCCTCATTGCATTGGGATCAGAATTGACGGTGGGCCGGTACTAATAGTGGAGCACACTGAGAGTGCCAGTGAGAATACCTCAGTATTGAACCAGAAACATGGCTCAGGGATGGACAGGACTGGCAACTTAATGTTCCATGATACAAATGGTATAGAAAGGATAGAAAAGGAGGCGAGAGAGGAGAAGGAGTGGTGTGTTTGATAAACGATGGTGTAACAGCGGTACTTCGGGAGGATATTCCTGGAAATATATCCAGGGAAGTTACTTTGGTGGAATTAAGAAATAAGAAAGGGATGACCACTTTATTGGGATTATATTATAGACCCCCTCATAGTCAATGGGACATTGAGAAACAAGTTTGTAAGGAGATTTCAGCTATCTGTAAGAATAATAGGGTGGTTATGGTAGGGGATTTTAACTTTCCAAACATCGACTTGGACTGCCATAGTGTTAAGGGTTCAGATGGAGAGGAATTTGTTGTTTGTGCACAAGAACATTTTCTGATTCAGTCTGTGGATGGATGTACGAGAGAAGGTGCACGAGAGAAGGTGCAAACCTTGACCTACGACTGCAAAATAGGGCAGGGCAGATGTCTAAGGTGTCAGTGGGGCAGCAGTTTGGGACGAGCAACCCAGAAGTTTTAAAATAGTGATGGAAAAGGATAGACCAGATCGAAAAGTTGAATTTCTAAATTGGAGGAAGGCTAATTTTGACGGTATAGGCAAGAACTTCCAAATGCTGATTGGGGTTGTGTGTGTGTGTGTGTGTGTGTGTTGGTGTGAGTGTTGGCAGGCTCTTTCAAAAGTTGATTGGGGACAGGTGTTCACAGGTAAAGGGACGGTTGGAAAATGGGAAGCCTTCAAAAATGAGACTACGAAAGTCCACAGACTTGTTGTAAGGGTGAAAGGAATGGCTGGTAGGTGTGGGGAATGCTGGGTGATGAGAGAATTTGAGGTTTTTGTTTAGACAAAGAAGGAAGCACAGGACAGGTATAGACAGGAGAGACAGAGTCAATCCTTAGATGATTTTAAAGACAGTATGAACATACACAAGAGGGAAATCAGAGGACAAAAAGGGGACATGAGATAGCTTTGGCAAATAGGATGAAGAAGAATTCAAAGGGTTTTTACAAATACATTAAGGACAAAAGGGTAACTAGGGAGAGAATATGCCCCCTCAAAAATCAGCAAGGCGGCCTTTGTGTGGAACAGGATGTACATGTATTCCAAAAGGCAAGGACTGATTCGGGATAGTAACATGGCTTTGCGTGTAGGAAATCATGTCTCACAACTTGATTGAGTTTTTTGATGGAGTAACAAAGAGGATGGATGAGGGCAGAGTGGTGGATGTGATCGATATCGACTTCAGTAAGGCGTTCGACAATGTTCCCCATGGGAGATGGTTAGCAATCTGATGGCATACAGGGAGAACAACCATGGGATATAGATTAGATTAGATTAGATTACAGTGTGGAAACAGGCCCTTCGGCCCAACAAGTCCACACCGACCCGCCGAAGCGAAACCCACCCATACCCCTACATTTACCCCTTACCTAACACTATGGGCAATTTAGCCTGGCCAATTCACCTGACCCTGCACATCTTTGGACTGTGGGAGGAAACCGGAGCACCCGGAGGAAACCCACGCGGACACGGGGAGAACGTGCAAACTCCACACATTCAGTCGCCTGAGGCGGGAATTGAACCCGGGTCTCTGGCGCTGTGAGGCAGCAGTGCTAACCACTGTGCCACCGTGCCGCCCACCGTGCCGCCCACCCGTGGCTCAAGGGTAGAAGACAGAGGGTGGAGGTGGAGGGTTGGTTTTCAGACTGGAGGCCTGTGACCAGTGGAGTGTCACAAGGATCAGTGCTGGGTCCACTACTTTTCATCATAAGCATAAGAGGTATAGTTAGTAGGTTTGCAGATGACACCAAAATTGGAGGTGTATTGGACACCTTAGATTACAAGAGGATCATTTGGGCCAATGGGTCGAGACGTGGCAGATGGAGTTTAATTGAGATGAATGTGAGGTGCTGTGTTTTGGGAAAGCAAATCTTAGCAGCACCTAATGGCAAGATCCTAGGGAGAGTTGCTGAACAACGAGACCTTGGAGTGCAGGTTCACAGATCCTTGAAAGTAGAGTCGCAGGTAGATAGGATAGTAAAGAAGGTGTTTGGTATGCTTTCCTTTATTGGTCAGAGTATTGAGTCAGTGGAATTGGGAGGTCATGTTGCAGCTGTACAGGACATTGGTCAGGCCATTGCTGGAATATTGCGTGCAATTCTGTTCTCGAAAAGATGTTCTGAAACTTGAAAGCGTTCAGAAAATATTTGAAAGGATGTTGCCAGGATTGGAGGATTTGAGCTATAGGGAGAGGTTGAATAGGCTAGGGCTGTTTGCCCTGGAGCGTCGGAGGCTGAGGTGGTGACTTTATGGAGGTTTATAAAATCATGAGCGGCATGGGTAGGGTCTTTTCCCTGGGGTGGGTGTGTTCAGAACTAGAGTGCACAGGTTTAGGGTGAGAGGGGAAAGATTATAAAAGAGACCAAAGGAGCAACTTTTTCACACAGAGGGTGATACATGAATGGAATGAGCTGCCAGAGGAAGTGGTGGAGGTTGGTACAATTGCAACATTCAAAAGGCATCTGGATGGGTATATGAATGGGAAGGGTTTGGAGGGATATGGGCCGGGTGCTGGCAGGTGGGACGAGATTGGGTTGGGATATCTGGTCGGCATGTATGAGTTGGACCGAAGGGTCTGTTTCCTTGACTCTATGACTCTCAGTACTGGTGTACAGGAGTACCTGACCCAGTAATGCAGGGGCCTGGTCTCTGTCTCTCTCTCACTCTCTCACATATGCACGTGCACACGCACACACGCACACACATGCACACACACACTGAGGGATAAGGAATGACAGAATAACATGAGTATTTTCAAATATGAAAGCTCCACTAAGCAATCCTGGGAGGGCAGTGAAGAGGGACGTAATTCTGTATCTAACTCTGTGCTGACCCTCTCCTAGGAGGGGTTGATGGGGGTGCAGTAAAGGCAGCTTTACTGTGTATCTAACCCCAACCTGTCCCTGTCGTGGGAGTGGTTGACGGAGACAATGTAGAGGTAGCTTTACTATTTATCTACCATATCCCTGCCCTAACAGTGTTTGATGGCGTCAGGTGGTCTTTATTTGTAACATAGCAACAGGAGGAGGCCATTCAGCCCTTCGAGCCTGTTCCATCATTCAATGGGATCATGGTTGATCTGTGGCCTAACTCCACATTCCTTCCTTTGACCCATACCCCTCAATATCTTCACTAAACAAAAATGTATCTCTCTCCGATTTTACCTGAACGACTGATCCAGCGCCCACTGCTGTTTGTGGAAGAGAGTCCCAAACCTCTCCCACCCTTTGTGTGTCAAAGTGCTTCCTAACATCTCTCCTGAACGCTCTGGGCCTACATTCTCAGACTCTGATCCCTCTCGGTCTAGAACCTCCAACCATTGGGAATCGTTGATCTTGATCTAACCTGTCTCATCCCGTTTATACCTTGAAGGCTTTGATCAGATCACCCTTTAACTTCCTCAATTCTGGAGGAAAACGGCCTTATTTGTCGAGTGTCCCCTCAGAATGTAACCCCTGATGTCCAGGATCATTCTTGTAAACCTCCTTTGTGCTCCCTCTCTGTACTCCAACCTGATACCCACACACTTGCTGACACTGAACTCCATCTAACACGGCTTTGCACATTCACCCAGTCTATCAATATCCCTTTGCAATGTCAAGGTACCATCTGCACTGTCTACAATGCTTCCTAACATTGTACCTAACGCCCGTGCTGTCCCTATCCTGTGTGTGTTTCATAGGCAGAGTGCAGAGGGATCTATACTCTGTATCTGACATCATGCTGCACATGTGCTGGGAGTGTTCGATGCAGACAGTATGGAGGGAGATTTACTCTGTATCTAACCCCATGTTGTCCCTATCCTGAGAATGAATATACCATTGGCTCAGAGACAGAAGACAGGATAGAGGTTAATGAGACTTTCAGATTGGAGGGAGCTGCAGGCAAGTACAAATTGGCAACTGTTTTCAGTAAACAGCAATTATTCCCAGGTCACTGCAGAGTGTAATAATCTGATGCCTTTCCCTCACTGTCGACCTACAATCCCTGTTAAGATCTGTTCCCACACCATCCTAACTGCTGACTGTGTTAGATACATGAATACATTGGCGATTGGCGGGGGTGCTTTTAAAACTGGTATCTTGCTGTGTAACTTGCCTCCAAAGTGCTCTCGCTCTCCCTTTCAACTAATCTTTTCCCTCTTTTATCCCGAGGAATTTTTGTTTGGAAAGCTGCTATGCAAATATCCAAAATGTTCGAGGCCAGGAAAGAACAACCTCCAGAGGGGGACACAGTCCTGAGGCCTAGTCGACAGGCTGCACCCTGTGGGAGCCGACATGAATTGTGTGTTTATTTACCCCGAGGTTTAATCTCCTCTGGCGGGGGGCGGGGGGGGGGGGGGGCGGGGTGGGGACTGGCTTTTAGGGGCCTAGGGTTAACTGGCTCCTGTTCTGATTGTGGCCCTGTCATTTTTAAAACAGGTTTGAATCCTGGGGTAAAAGTATGTCCATCCCCAGGATCTGAGAGGCAGGACTCCCTGAGGGGCAATTAAAACCCAAATGATGTGACTCTCTCTAACGACTTGTCATAATGTCAGAGTAATATTGCTTACAGAGAGGGTCAGATGAGAAAATACGAGAGTGAGAGAAAGATTTGAAAAATTGAGAGAGCTGGGGAAACAGAAGGGGAGAGAGAGGGAGAAGCATTTTGAGATTGTGAAATCACTGCAATGTTTGATTCTGGAGTGACAGGAAATAATTAAACTGAAGCAGCATCACAGAGGGGAGAAATTATCAGAGTAATTAGCTGCTGCTGCATTGTAGCACGTGGGATCTTGCTGTGCACAAGCTGTCACAATGCCATCATTGCAAGCAGTGAGTGTTTTAATCAGATAACCTGGCATTTCAAAGTTTCTCCAAAGCTTTGGAATGAAAACTCAGCTCACCACCCGATATGTTTGTGTTTGGATGTCGCTGGGAAATTGTCTGTGTCACAGAGAGGGGGAAACCTGGGATCTTGCTGTGCTATCTCTCTGTAATGATTTTCCTCCTTTGCCTTTCAACTAATGTTGTCTTTTTCCTCCCATGGAATCTTGCTGGCCACTTGAAGATTCAAAGAGAGAAACTTTAGGATCAGGAGACCTTTGAACAAGAGCTTTCTCCAGAGGGGACACGGTCCTGAGGCCTGGTCGACAGGCTGCACCGCGTGGGGGCCCATGTGAGTTGTGTGTTTATATACTCCGAGGTTTAATCTCCTCTGGTGGGGGGACCCTGGGTTGTAGGGGCCTCTGATTAACTGGCTCCTGTCGGATTATGGCCTGGTCATTTTTAAAACAAATTTGAAGCCTGGGGCTAAAGTAACCAGGGCCTGGGATTTGATACAAACACATCAATCCCCAGTGAGTGTCTGACCAACAGGACTCCCCAAGGAGGGAATTGAAATCTTAAATGAGAAACTCTATCTAAAGACTTGATCTAATATCAGAGTAATACTAATTGTGGGATCTTGCTGTGTCTCAAACTACCTGCAGAGTGGCCTGCATTGCAACAAGAGTCACCAAATGTGATAATCACACAGATAAGACAGGTTGGCCAATTTCCTAAGTATCTGGGAGGGAATCTTTCTCTCTCTCTCTGTCTTTCTTTTATTTATTTTTCAAACAAATAAAACCGTCCCACACGCAACAATGAGACTCGTGGTTATTTGAAGTGGGGGAGATGAAAATATTTTGTAGCACAAGGTGATTGCGTTTGAAACAAAGTGGTTAAAAAAATACAAGATGCAGACAGAGAGAGTGTGTGTGTGGGAAGGAGGGAGCTATAGAGGGATAAGATGTGTGTTTATATCTGGGCTGGGAAAGGGAGACAGGATCTGGGAGACGGGGGAGAGAACGAGGCTCTCCAATATCCCATCAGCGCCCAGCTCCAATCACTTCCGTCGAGAAAGTACCAACCACAAAATTAAATCCTGGGATGGAGGTGATTCTTTAAACAAGATTCCCAAACAAATCCACAGTGTCCTGTCGGATGGATAGTGGGTTTTGAGCACATTCTGGAGCACCCTGTGGGATCGCACTGTGCATCAATGGCCCACTCTATGACATGTCGTCATCTTAATTGGGAGGGGTGTGGAGGACAGGATGTGGGATTCCAGGGAGAGACAGACAGAGAGAACCACTATCAGAAACTGAATTGTGAAAGTGCTAGCATTATTGGAATCCTGCTGTGCGAAAATTACAGCGGGGAGCATGATGCTTGTGGAGGGCTTGTTGCTGGGGACATGGGAGTTGTTTTCGCAGGGAATAAAGAAGAGGAAATACCCCAGGTATGCCACACCCGACTGCATGTGGGACCTTGCTGTGCGCCCCTCAGCCTGCGGCTTGCACCTTACACATCATAGGAGCCTGTCTACAGGGCCCAGGCTCCGTTTGCTGACGGTCTGATAGTGGAGGCGGTGTATCATACCTCCTTTCCCCAGCCCAGACCCCCCCCCCTCACCTCTCCTCACTGTCCTCCCACAATGTGATAGTGTCGGGGCTAATGTTTACAGGACAGGGCGGGGGGATGGGAACACACTTTAAATGGGAGGGAGGGAGGACAGGGGAGGGGAGGGGAGGGCATTTCAATCAGAACGTAGGGTGAATGGAGAGACAGAGAGACCAATCCATTCTCGAGAGCAGGAGGAAGCTGAGCAGACAGATGGAGCGGGAAAAGGGACGGGGAGAGAGAGGTGGGGGAGAAGAGAGAGATTAGAGATGGATACAGATGGAAGGAGTGAAGGAGAAAGAGAGAGTGTGAGGGAAGGTGGGAGAGAGGGAGAGAAGCAGCTGGAGGGGGCAGGTTAAACACGGAGGGAGGGACAAGATCCAGGCTCTGAGACTGACTCCCTTCCATTGAGTCTCAGAATAAATTCCCTTGGGGTGGGATGGGGGACAGTCAGAAAGCATTTACCCCCTGTGTCCCAGTGAAATCTGTTCCCATTCTCTGGGTTTAAAATCAGAAGGAAGTGCTGATAAAATGGGGGAGCTTTGGGAAGTCACTCAGTGATGGGATTTTGTTTGTTTTACTTTTTTTTTATTCAAACGATCTTGGTTTTGATTTAATCAACTCCCATCTCTCTCTCTCTCCCTCCCTCACACCACCAACCCCGGGATTTTCTCTCTGTGTCTGTCTCCGTTTCTCTGTCCCTAATCTTGTTTGTGTTCTCTCCCCACTTCGGTATGTCTCTATCTCTCTCTCTCTCTCTACCTGTCTCTATGACCCCACCCCTCCCCTCCCTCCCTGTACCCCTGTCCCTGAGGGTGATTTGGACTCGGTACCATGTGGTGCTGCACATGTCATTAACACAGTTGGATCTTGATGTGTCCTGGGTCTCCTGTTGTTGTCCAAACTGTGGGGGTGGGTGGGGGGAGATTAAGCCCCTTTCTCAGTCAGTGGTTGGGTGGAGCAGTGGCAAGCCTGGGGATTGGGATCTTGCTGTCATGAAGACACACACAGTCGAATGGCCGGTCAGTCTCTGCACACACTCCCCATGCACACCACCCACTCCAGCCCATGGCCTGGGATACAGCGAGGGGTGGGGTTGGTGAAGGAGGGTGGGGGAATTGTACACAATGGGGACTCAGCGGGGGTTTTATACAGAGATGGTGGAATATGGATGGAGAGGACAGTTTGGTGTGGGGGTGTAAATGAAGGTGCACAGCGGGAAAGGGGCAATTATATTGGGGTGGAGGGGAAGTGGGTGGGGCTAGAAAATTCCAGGGGGGTGGGGAATTGTGGGTGGGGTCAGAAATTAGCCGGGGTCAGGGTGTTACAGGGGAATGAGAGAGTAAACGTAGGGGGGAACAGAAAATTGGGGAAGGGCCCAATATTTGGGTGAGGGGGGAATGGGCTAGAGATCCCGGGAAGGTGTTGGGGAAGAGACTGAACATCAGGAGAGGGGGTGGTGGGGATTGTGGGCAGGAACATAATTGGGTGGAGGGGAAGGGGCGCAATATTTGGGACGGGGCAGGGACAATGTTTGAGGGGGTTTACATAAAGTCCCTGCCTCGGGGGTTGGAGTGGGGAGGGGTCCTGAGATCTTGCTGTGCAGTGAGGCAGTCCCTCCACAGGTCAGTGATTGTCTGCACATGCTCACTGTGTTCCCCCCCCCCACCATAAAGGGGTGGCTGGGGGAAGGGTGGGGTGATCAAGAAGGAACGATGGGGGAAGGTCAGTTTGAGTAATGCTGCACAGGGGGAGGAGGAGGAGGTGGGGGTGAGACCGCGAGGAGCATTATTCGGAGGGGGAGGGCAAACTATATGAGAGAAGAGCAATATTGAGGGGGGGGGGGGAATAGACAGGGGGCAGGAATTACAGGAATGTAAAATCTGGGGGAGGGGCAAATTTGTTGGGTAGGGGGAAGTCTTTGAGTGGGCAGTTTGTGGAGGGGAACAAAACTACACTGGGAGCGGGCAATTAGACTGGGGCGGGGGGGAGTGGGTGACGGGGTGGTCTGACAAACTGGGGACAGGCACAACATCCAGGGGTGAGGACAAAATGTGAGGTCGGCAAATAATTAGGGGGAATACTTGGGGGCAAACTGGGGAGCAGGAGTTGTCAGGTAAAGCCCCTTTCTCAGTGAGATTGGTGGGTGGGAGTGTGTGACAGGGAACAGCTGTAGAGTGGGATCATGCTGTGCCCATTCGTGCTCAATCAAAAGGCCAGTGAGCGTCTGCACACGCTGACTGTGTGGGGCAAGATGGGCTATCAAGGATGAGCGGTCTTTGCCAGAAGGGAGAATCAACAAGGGGGCCATTCAGGGGCAGGCCACAGGGCAGTTATTGGCAGGAGGGACAGACACGATGGGCTGAATATCCTGCTCCTGGGCAGTGAGGCGTCAGGGATTTTGGGATCTTGCTGTACATGGACGGGCGCAGTTACAGACCAGTCATCCCACACAGACTCATTTACCCCCAGCCTGGTGGGTAAGGGCAGTCAGCGAAGGGGGATTTTATGTGCGTGGGGGTAATGGTGGGAGAGGTTCAGGGACCAATGACAGAGGGCAAGGTGGAAAGAGACAAAAGGGGGAAGGACAAAGTCGGGGGCAGGCAATTGTCTGGGGGTAGGGTAAAGAGGCAGAGGGAGACATCCACGCAGAGACTGAGAGAGAGGGGGAGAGAGACACCCACAGTCTCAGAGAGAGAGGGAGAGATGCAACCACAGTCTCAGTCTCCGATGAAGCGTTGTTGGGATTTCCCACCTCTCTATTTATAGCTGCTCGTTTCTTAGAAGCATGGCATTCGAACCAGAACTATATCAATAAAAACATCGATTTAAATCCTATCTACCTTCGCTTGAAAAAAAATCCGGCAATGACATCACCCGCCTTAAGAAACCAAGACCTATAAATAGAGAGGGGGGACATACCACCAGCGCTTCACCGGGGACTCTCACGGATGATGTTACCCAGTATGGTGACAAAACATCTGAAAACATTCCTTCCAGCTCAGTGAGCTAACTTACATACTTAGCATAATGGCTGACTGAGCCAGGTTTAAATACCTCAGGGTCTGTCACTCAAACCCCAGTTCATCCAGTCAGCTCCCAGCTCCCTCCACCTGGAACACACCACCCCCAGGTATGGAACCCACCAACCATCTTTGTGGGATTAGAGGGGTGTGTGGGAGAAAGCAGCAGCTCAATGGTTTAGCCCAGGTCTGTCCCTGTACTTCCCCCACCCCCTCTGGACCCAGCCTTGGAATACATACAGACACAAAGCTGCATTTTCACACCCAGAGCAGGCACAGCACACTGCTACAATCCAAATGGACACAAGAATATTACACAAATCAATGAAACTAAAATGAACAAGTGAAGTTAGCAATCTTGCTGAGCTTGAGTTTGACCTAAATCAATTTTAATCTGTTAGAATACTGAACACAGTGTATTTCCAATGGAACATCAGCAGGGTGATACAAATGAACAGGGGGGTATAGGCAGGTGAGTAGGAACATGGAACATAACTCAGGCCAGTGAAAGGACAGCTGACTATCTGATACTGACCTCTAGCAGCTTGGCACTCTGCATCTGCCCCCATCAAATCCTGAGGGTTCTCCTTGAATATAATTGGATTAACACGAACACTGAGATAACAACCAGAAAAAGGCGAATGGGGAGGATTCTGCAGTGAGCATCTCCCTCGCCCCTGTACCAATGTCAAAACAGTCCCATGGACACCCCCCACCACGGTCAGTCTTATAATCCAGGACCAGAGCTCGGAATCAATGGGACCATTTGTTTCGGGATCAGGAACTTCCTTTCTCTTTATTGCAGATAGATTGTGTGATTGCAGAGTTACTCAAAAAATAAACAGATTTTTTACAGTTTATGCAAATAGGTAAAAATTTTATACAGGCTTAGAAAGATAAAACAATCCAAACTCTAATCCGTTTTTATTGCTTTTTGTTAGTGTTTGGATTGATTTGGACAGGGACCAGGGACTGCAGTTTAGAGATAATGGAATGAACAGGGACAGGAACAAATTATCCCAGAGAAAATGAAATCTGCTGCTTGCGCACTGGCGCGGCAAGGCCAGCAGAGGGTGGCATTGTATCACTTTAAACACAAGTGGGACAGACACAGACAGAGAGAGAGGCTGAGATGAGGTGCCACTGCTCTGCCCAGCAGAGAGATCTCCACTGTCCGAGCTTGACACTGAACTATTCTACTGACCTGAGAAACTGTGTCTGCTTCAGTTGGGATGGGGCTGTTGTTAACAAATACAAGGTCCAGTGAGTCCTTGCCATAGTGAATCAGATCGCAGATTGGATGAACAACACCTCATCTTACACCTGGGCTGCCTACAGTCCGGAGTACTCAACATTGAGTTCTCCAATTTCAAATAAGCTCTCTCCCCATCTACCAACTCCCTGCCCAGCCCCTCCCCCTCCCTACACCCCTCCCTACCACCAATTGGATTCATTCCTCCCATTGACCAACCAGGCCATACCCTCTTTCTGTGTTCACCTCACCACTCTGCCTCTTTCCCCATTCAAAACCCTCCCCCATGCCCCCACCCCTTTATCAGCAGCTCCCCTTACCCTCACTCCCGAAGCATTGACCTCTCCACCTCCTGATGCTTGCTGTGTTCTTCCAGCCTCCTGCTTGTCTCCGATGGTTAGTAAGGTGGCATATGGCTCCAAATGAGGTGGTGGGGTAGTGAACAGTGAAGGAGGTTTACCTCAGTGTTAAACAGGACCTTGATCAGACAGACCAATCATGAGCTGATATAAGGTTGGGTTTTAGGAGATGTTTTACAGATAGTGATGGTCCATCAATCTTTCAATTGATCCCAGGCTCCATTATGAAGGCCCAAGCAAACAGAGTTCATCCAGAGTCAGTTCCCACTGAGCTCAATGGAGTCAGTGAGAGCCACAAAACCTTCTCATGGCAGCACTGAGAGGGGTCGGCTCATCTAACATATCCAACTCCAATCCCCAGTGTCGGATCTGGTCTGTCACTGAGCCCTCTGACTAGGCCGTGGATTCGCCACCAACACAGCGGCTGATTGGTGGAAAGAAACAAATAAAGAGAGGGAGTGATATCAGCATCAGGCCGGTGGGGTGGTGGGGAGGTGGAGAGGTGGGGGGGTGGGGGGGGTGTGGAGGTGGAACCAGAGAAAGGAAATCATTGCTGAAAATACATCTGTAATCAAAAGACACAGATTAGTTACAGTATATTACTCTGCATAACAGGAACATTCCCTTTTTTATTTAGTTTTGCCCAGATGAGTGGATGAGTGAATTCCGTGAGGACAGGAACCTGCCATTGCTGTTCCCACTCTGGCCTGCAGTGACCGATGATACTTGCCTCCAGGTCATTGAGCTTGTATCTCGTTCACTCACTGACAACTGGTTGCTGGGGATGATGTTTTTCTGTGCATGTCTGATTTCTGTTTCAGTTATACTTTTGTTGTCCAGCTTTCTATTAACGGTTGCCCATTGCTGACAACACTTCCCACTGTTTTGCTCCTCCAGTCTCTTTGGTTTTGCTCCTCAGATGGAGCCATTCCTTGCCCGTTAGGAAAGGAATGTTACCGTGTTGCTGCCGCTCCTTCTCCTGTCAGTCCATTCCTCACCTGGACCCCTCATTCCGTTATCTGCTGCTTTAAATGTGGGCTCTCAGTTACTTGGATTTATTTATCAATTGGATTATTTTTATAACTGGATATTTCAGGGCAAGCTTTAACTGGTCTCTGAAACTGTTCTGTGTCACCACATAAACAAGTGCATTGGTGCAGCAGCTCAGGTTCCGCAGCATATATGAGGCTTGTACAAAAGCAGCGGAATCCAAGGAATGAGTGACAGGAAAGAAACGTAAAATGTACAGCAACCAGAGAAGTATGAAACTTGCAGATATGGCAAAGAGTAAGATCACAGATTTCCTTCTGCTCTCTATCTCTGGGTCATTCTCGATTTTTCTCTGACCTCTGAGCCCCCTACGCACGTTAATGGCCTCAGAGATGTGTCTGACAGTCAGAATGTTAAGAAAGAGAATAAAAGTGAATGGGAGCATTGGTGTTAAAAATCGCTCAAAGTATTGAAAACTTGCCCACCGGCGGTCAGTATAGTAACTGGACCTGGTGGAACAGAACCATGGAACGTTGTTGATGACCTTTCCCGGTTTAAATCGAAAATAGTTGGGAATATTTTTAAATGAAAAGAAAATACAGATTATTGTTAGAACCCTAATTGAAGTATTCTCTGTCCAATACTTAGTTTTCATCTGATGAAAACAAACAGTGACAAATCGATCAAAAGTGAAAGCAATGGTGAACCAGACAGAACAATCAATGGCCCAGCAACTCAGTACATAGATGACACTACACACAGGAGTGATGTCCAGGAAACACTGTGGAAAATAATAAGATGCAAGCTGTTGAAGTACGACTTGGAAAACAATGAACAACAGATCAGATGTTGCCATGGCCACCATATAATGAGTGGTGCTTCTAGAAAATCCACACTTGCCCCGAGCTAAGATTAGAATCACCACTAGACAAACTGTAAGAGAGACAACAAGGAAAAAAGAGACTTTACTGATCAAGCATATCTGTGCCTGAGCTCAGACTGTAAGTAATAGCTATTAGAGAAAGATCACTGTTGGTCCATGTCATACGAAGTTTAAAGAATCTGAATCATTTACACTTTGAAAATACATTGAGATGGACATAAACAGCAGGTTAGTCTCAGAAACACAGTGACATATTCAACATTTTTGGGGTTGACAGTGGTTGATTTCTTCTGCTTTGTACGTTGCTCAGGCTCGCTGGAGTTGAAAATTAGATGACAGCATTCACACAAACACTCCCAGGATCAGTAAAACAAAGAATGGGAGACTCCTAACACAGACGTGGATTACAAAATTCCTGAATTCAATTTTGGAGCCTCCACAGATGAATCTACTCTTAAAGTACTGCACCCACACAACATGATTAACAGTACAAGGCACTGGATCACTCAACTGTGTCTAGGAATGGATGGCGTCCCAAATATGAACAAAGAAATGATAGCGCATTGAAACCCTCACTCTGAACATCGTGGCAAGCTGAACTAAGAAGATATTCACCAGTGAATCCAACCACAATGTCCCAGCTTGGATGCCCAATGCAATCAGTAGAATTTCAACATTTGGCACTGACTCCCCACCACCTGCCGAATACTGGAGACTGCAGCCTTCACCGAAACTCACACGTGCGTAATATCCCAACAGTTAAGGAGTGTCAGGGGGCACAGTTGAGTATGGTAGCCATTACAAAAGAGAAAGTGCTAAATAAAAATCCAAAAGGTCTAAAAATCGATAAATCTCCTGGCTCTGATAGGCAACATCCTAGAGTTCTGAGGAGGTGGCTGAGGAAATAACGGAGGTATTGGTTGTGATCTTTCAAAAATCACTGGAGTCAAGGAAAAAGTCCCAAATGATTGGAACATCACTGTTGTAACCTTCTTGTTCAAGAAAGGATCAAGACAAAAGATCGAAAATTATAGGCCGATTAGCCTAATCTCGGTTGTAGGTAAAATTCTCGAATCCGTCGTTAGATTAGATTACTTACAGTGTGGAAACAGGCCCTTCGGCCCAACAGGTCCACACCGACCCGCCGAAGCGCAACCCACCCATTCCCATACATTTACCCCTTTATCTAACACTACGGGCAATTTAGCATGGCCAATTCACCTAACCTGCACATCTTTCGATTGTGGGAGGAAACCGGAGCACCCGGAGGAAACCCACGCAGACACGGGGAGAATGTGCAAACTCCACACAGTCAGTCGCCTGAGTCGGGAATTGAACCCGGGTCTCTGGTGCTGTGAGGCAGCAGTGCTAACCTCTGTGCCACCGTGCCGCCCACAAAGATGGGATTTCTAATTTCTTGGAAGTGCAGGGTCAGATTGGAACAAGTCAGCACGGATTTAGTAAAGGGACGTCGTGCCTGACAAACCTGTTTAAATTCTTTGAAGAGTTAACAAGCAGGTTCGACCAGGGAAACCCAGTGGATGTTATCTACCTAGACTTCCAAAAGGACTTTGATTAGGTGTTTCACAGGAGATTGCTGAGTAAGGTGAGGGCCCATGGTGTTTGAGGTGAGCTCCTGGCATGGATTGGGGATTGGCAGAGAGTTGGGATAAAAGGTCATTTTTCGGAATGGTGGTTAATGACAAGTGGTGTCCCACAGGGTTCAGTGTTGGGGCCGCAGCTGTTCACTTTATATATTATTGATCTGGATGAAGGGACGAGAGGGATTCTGGCAAAGGTCGCCAATGATACAAAGTTAGGTGGGCAGACAGGTAGTACTGAAGAGGTGGGGAGGCTGTGGAAAGATTTAGACAGTTTAGGAGAGTAGTCCAGGAAATGGCTGATGAAATTAAACATGAGGGAATGCGAGGTCTTGCACTTTGGAAAACAGAATACAGGCATGGACTATTTTTAAAACGGTGAGAAAATTCATAAAGCCAAAGTACAAAGGGATCTGGGAGCGCTAGTCCAGGATTCTCTTAAGTTTGACTTGTTGGTTGAGTCAGTGGTTAAGAAAGCAAATGTAATGTCATTTTCCTCATGAGGGTTGGAATATAAAAGCAGCCATGTGCTACTGAGACTTTATAAAGCTCTGGATAGGCCCCATTTAGAATGCTGTGTCCAGTTTTGGGCCCCACACTTCAGGAAGGACATACTGACACAGGAGCATGTCCAGCGGAGATTCACACGGATGATCCCTGGAATGGTAGGCCTAACATACGATGAATGGCTGAGGACCTGGGATTGTATTCATTAGAGTTTAGAAAGTTGAGGGGAGATCTGATAGAAACTCACAAGATAATGCATTGCTTAGAAGGGGCGGACGCTGGGAATTTGTTTCTGTCAGGCGGGGAGAGTAGGACCCGTGGGCACAGCCTTAGAATTAGAGGGTGTCCATTTAGAACGGAAATAATGTACTATTGCTTGGCATCTGAACCTACCATTTTGGATTCAGGCCAATGTGAAAGATGAGCAGAGATGATGGCCTCAATGTCTTATCACTAGATTATTAATTCAGAGACCGATGTTCGATGTCCACCTTGGCAGATGGTGGAACTTCAATTCAATCTAAATCAAGACTTCGACACTCTGATGGTGACAATCAACGGTTGTTAGTTGTTAGAAAAGTAACAATTTCACTCACTAATATCCTTTAGGGAGTGTAACCTGTCATCCTTTCCTAGTCTTGGTGTACATGTGACTCCAGATCTACAATAGTCTGGTTGATTCTGGGCATTAAGGGAAGGGTGGTAAGTGTTGGTCTAACCAGCGACACCCATAACCATTCAATTAATAAAAGCAAATGGAGCTCCCCGTGCACAGATAACTCACTGCTACTGAAGAATGCTCCCTTTTTAGACCACTCCCTGGTATTTGAATATCCCCACACCGAGTCCATTGTCTCAACTATGAAATTCCCAAAATTGATCCACCTTTGAAGATAAGGGATCCTAAAAATCACTCAATGTAGTTATCTGAAATAGGAAGTACCAACACATTGGCCATTACTCTGCAGACAACCGAGGCAATGGGTTCTATCTCCTGGCTTTGACACCATCAAGAGTTGGGAAACTCTTTGGACTTGTTAACGTAAGCTTTGACGTGGATTATCCGAAGGGAAAGCCGATGCCCTGAATTCAGTGGAACCCCAGCACCAAGCATCCAGCCTTTCACCTTGTACATTTGTCCCACTCTCTGCCATACAGGATATTCCCTTGGAGTCTAACCAGCCCTCCTGTTCAGAGATCTCCCCTTGCAGATGTGGAAATTGTGATTACTTTAAAATGTACTCATTGAATATAAGCTTTCACTGCCAGGCACGTGATGGTGTCTCTGTGCATCTGCGTCCCTTGTTCTTCCAAGTGCTGGAGGTCATGGGTGTGTGAGGTGCTGGTAAAAAGAGCCCTGTCCTGTTCCTGGTTTGTAACTTGTAGGTGGTATCCATGCTGGCCGTGGTGTCATTGGTGAAGAGAGTGTGTGCTGAATGGTCAGTGGGGAAATTATGACAATCAGCTGTTTGTCCTGGACAATGTGGAGCTTTGTGAATGTTGCACTCAGTGTTGCATGTGAGCTGCACTCAGCCAGTAACTTGGAGAGAATTCAATCCCACCCCGAGCGATGCTTTCTGGTTGGTGGGGATGGATTGCAGAGGAAGGCAGGGAGGTTATTGTCACAGTAAGCAGAGTGTCTGACATCCTCCTGTGGCCACAGCACCTATACGGCTGGAACAGGTCATTTCTTCGTCAATGATTGGTCCGGGTTGTGGATAATATTGCACTCAGTGATGGCAATGTCATAAAACACCAATGGGAGATTGGTAGATTCTCATGTTGTGAGATGGTCATTTCCTTGTGTTCATGGGATATGAATGTTACTTGTCAATTATCAGCTCAAGCCAGATGTTATCGCACTCTGTATGGACACAGATCTCTCTGTTATCTCAAGAGTAGTAAATGGTGCTGAACATTGTGTATTCACGGGCAAACCTCACTAATTCTGAAAAAAATGACGGAGGGAGCAGCACTGATGAGGCGCCTGCAGATTTTAGGTCCAAGGTACACCTGTGAAGAATTCCTGCAGAGAAGTACAACGGCTGAGATGACTGGCCTCCCACAGCCAGAACCATCTTCACCTGTCGTCAGGATGAAACAAAAGAGTCGTCATCTCATTGACTCCAGTTTTTAGAGTGCTTCTTATTATGAACATGTGTTCGTAATATATATGTTTAAGAGATTAACATTTCCTTTCACCATTAAAATATAACTGTGTAAACGATTATAACTGATTGAGGAACAGATATTCAATCCTCCTGTCAATGCAAGTTAGCCGATCCTGAGTTTGGCGTAATATAGAATTAACATATTGACACACACACAATACAGTTGGACAGTGCAAGATATTCCCAGTAAAACTTGCAATTAAGTTCATGAGTATTCTGCTGTTAGTGCTGAACACTTACTACAATACTGTATTTACAGCGAGTTGTGAAAAGCAAGAACTCTGGCCCAGAAAATATCATTCCAGCAGTAACCCCCACTCAGACCAATTTGACAATGACACATCCTCCCAGCAACATGAGGCCACAGCAATCAGAGGGTCCCAGCCTGAGCTTCGTCATCTCCATTCAGTACAATTCCATGATCAGTAATACCTTCACTTAGAGGGATTCCCGGAGATCTGGATCAGTAGTACACAATATTCTCGGAATGACATGGTGAGTTATTGATCTCCTGACTTCCCCAAAGTCTGTCCACTACCTACAAGACACAAATCAGGAGTGTGATGGAATATTCTCTACTTGTCTGGATGAGCTCAGCCCAAACAACTCGGAAGAAACTTGACATCATCCAGGACAATTCCGGCCACATGATTGTCATTGCATCCACAAGCATAGAACATAGAACATCGAACATTGGAAAATACAGCGCAGTACAGTCCCTTTGGCTCTCGATGTTGCGCCGATCCAAGCCCACCTAACCTACACTAGACCACTATCCTCCATATGCCTATCCAATGCCCGTTTAAATACCCATAAAGAGGGAGAGTCCACCACTGCTACTGGCAGGGCATTCCATGAACTCACGACTCGCTGAGTAAAGGATCTACCCCTAACATCTGTCCTATACCTACCACCCCTTATTTTAAAGCTATGTCCCCTCGTAATAGCTGACTCCATACGTGGATAAAGGTTCTCATGGTCAATCCTATCTAAACCCCTAATCATCTCGTACACCTCTATCAAGTCACCCCTAAACCTTCTTTTCTCCAATGAAAACAACCCCAAGTGCCTCAGCCTTTCCTCATACGATCTTCCTACTATACCAAGCAACATCCTGGTAAACCTCCTCTGCACCCGTTCCTGTGCCTCCACATCCTTCCTATTGTATGGCTACCAAAGTTGCACACAATACTCCAGATGCGGCCGCACCAGAGTCTTATACAACTGCAACATGACCTCAGGACTCCGGAACTCAATTCCTCTACCAATAAAAGCCAGTATGCCATATGCCTTCTTCACCGCACTATTTACCTGGGTGGCAACTTTCAGAGATCTGTGTACATGGACACCAAGATCACTCTGCTCATCCACACTACCAAGTATCCGACCATTAGCCCAGTACCCCGTCTTTTTGTTACTCTTACCAAAGTGAATCACCTCACACTTACCTACATTGAACTCCATTTGCCACCTTTCTGCCCAGCTCTGCAACTTATCTATATCCCGCTGTAACCTGACACATCCTTCCTCACTGTTAACAACTCCACCGACTTTCGTAGCATCCGCAAACTTGCTCACCCAACCTTCTAGCCCCTCCTCCAGGTCATTTATAAAAATGACAAACAGCAATGGTCCCAAAACAGATCCTTGCGGAACACCGCTAGTAACTGAACTCCAAGATGAACCTTTACCATCAACTACTACCCTCTGTCTTCTTCAAGCCAGCCAATTCCTAATCCAAAACCCCAACTCACTCTCAATGCCATACCTCCGTATTTTTTGCAGTAGCCTACCATGGGGAACCTTATCAAACGCCTTACTAAAATCCATATACACCACATCTACCGCTTTACCCTCGTCTACCTCCTTCGTCACCTTCTCAAAGAATTCAATAATGTTTGTGAGGCACGACCTGCCCTTCACAAAGCCATGCTGACTATCCTTGATCACATTATTCCTATCCAAATGTTCATAAATCCTATCCCTTACAATTCTCTCTAAGACTTTGCCCACAACAGGAGTGAAACTCACCGGCCTATAGTTACTAGGGTTATCCCTACTCCCCTTCCTGAACAAGGGAAGTACATTTGCTATCCTCCAGTCTACTGACACTATTCCTGTAGACAACGAGGACATAAAAATCAAGGCCAATGGCTCTGCAATCCCCTCCTTTGCTTCCCAGAGAATCCTGACATAAATGCCATCAGGTCCAGGGGACTGATCTATTTTCACCCTTTCCAGAATTTCCAACACCTCTTCCCTACATACCTCAAAGCCGTCCATTCTAATTAATTGTGACTCAATATTCACATCGGCAACAATGTCCTGTTTCTGAGTGAATACTGACGAAAAGTATTCATTCAGTGTCTCCCCAATCTCTTCAGCCGCCACACGCAACTTCAGACTACTATGCTTGACTGGAATTATTCCTACCCGAGTCATTCTTTTATTCCTGACATACCTATAGAAAGCCCTAGGGTTTTCCCTAATCCTACCAACTAAGGAATTTTCATGTCCCCTCCTTCCTGCTCTTAGCTCTCTCTTCAGATCCTTCCTGGCTACCTTATAACTCTCAATCTTCCCAATTGAACCTTCACGCCTCATCTTTACATAGGCCGCCCTCTTCCATTTAACAAGGGATTCCAATTCCTTATTAAATCACGGCTCCCTGACACGACCCTTTCCTCCCTGCCTGACAGGTACCTACTTATCAAGGACACTCAATAGTTGCTCCTTGAACAAGCTCCACATATCAATTGTGCCCATGCCTTGAAGCCTACTTTTCCAAGCCACGCATCCTAGGTTGTGCCTCACCGCATCATAATTTCCCTGCCCCCAGCTATAACTCTTGCCCTGCAGTACACACTTTTCCCTCTCCATCACTAGAGTAAAAGTCACCGAATTGTGGTCACTGTCCCCAAAGTGCTCACCTACCTCCAATTCTAACACCTGGCCTGGTTCGTTACCCAGAACCAAATCCAGTATGGCCTCACCTCTTGTTGGCCTGTCTACATAACCGAAGTAGGGAGGGAGAGCATCCTCTCCCTACACCACCAACGCTCAGTAGCTGCAGTGTGCAACATCTACAAGATGCACTGCATAAATTCACCAAAGATCCTCAGACAGAAATCTTCCAAACCCATGACCAGTTCCATCTAGAAGGACAAGGGCAGCATATAAAGGGGAACTCTAAAAGCTTCAGGTTCCACTCCAAACCACTCACCATTCTGACGTAGAAATATATTGCCATTCCTTCACTGTTGCTGGGTCAAAATCCTGGAATTCCCTCCCGAATGGTATTGTGAGCCAGCCCATAGAAGGCAGCTCACCACCATCTTCTCAAGGGCAAATAGGGATGGACAATAAATTCTGACCAGCCAGTGATGCCCACATCCTACACCAATGAACAAATAGTGTCATAATCATAGATTCCTACAGCACGAATACTGGCCTTTTGACCAAAACTGGTCCATGCTGACCAAATGTCCATCCATGCTAAGTGCATCTCCCTGCACTTGGCCTATATCCTCTTAATCCATTCCTATTCATGTATTTATCCAAATACCTTTTAAATCTTAATGTAAATGGCTCAACCATTTCCACTGGCAGCTTGTTCTGTTTGTATACCACCCTTTGTGTAAAAAAGGTTTCCTCTCAGGTTCCCTTTTCTTCTTTTCCCTCTAACCTTAAACTGATGCCCTTCAGTCCTCGATTCCCCAACCCTGGGAAGAAGATTGAGTGCATTCGCCCTGTCCATGCCTCTCATGATCTTAATCTCCTCTATAAGATCCCTCACCCTCATCAGTCTCCTGCGCTCTGAAGAAAAAATTCCCAGACAGTCCAACCTCTCCCCCAACTCAGACCATTGAGTCCAGTCATCATCCTTGTAAATTTCTTCTGCACTGTTTCCAGTTTACGAACATCCTTCCAATAAGATGGTGACCAAAACTGAACGCAATACTCCAATTGCAGCCTCACCAACTTTCTGAATAACTTTCACGTAACTTCCCAACTTCTCAGTGCTGTGACTGATGAAGGCCAGGGTGCCAAAAGCCTTCTTCCCTGCCCTGTCTACATCAACCTCCACTTTCGGAGAACTATGAACCTGAACTTCAAGATCTCTCTGTTCCACTACACTGCTGAAGAGCTCACACATCTATTTTTGACTTCATGTGCCATTTATCGGCCCACTTCCCCAGCTGATCAAGGACTTGCTGCAATTTCTGATCACCTTCTTCACTGTCCATGATACCGCCCATTTTAATGTCATCAGTAAACTTACTGGTAAAAAACAAAATTCCATTAAATCACTGGATAATGCATCGTGACCACGCAGTATAGACAAAAGACGTTATTTTCTCAGGAGAGGAATTACACCACAGCGTTAGTTTGGAAATGTTAACTGTGCACATTGATATCACACGAGGAACTCATACTGCCCTCATCCAGTGCCCAGTGAATCACGGGTAAAATGTATCTGTCATACGCAGCATTGGATTAGTATTCAGACAGCACCCCACACCAATGAGTAGAATCCTCTAGGGTAGTGAAGACTGAACTTCAAGATAAGAATAAAATATTTCAAGAGAGCCCATTCCAGAAAGCTGGTACCTGACTCAGATTTCTGCATTGTACTAACCTCTGGGCACAATGGCAGTAACACATGCTCTGTGAACCTTACCCAAGCCTATTAAAGTCTGCATGACCGTACTGTGCATCTTTTTACAAATGGCCAAACTAACACGTCCTTTTGACAATCAAATAATTCAACAATACACATCAGAATTGGAACACTGTACACAACATCTCTCGTAGTGATCTGTTCTCACAAATATCACAACCCCATATGTCCGCTTACAGGCAGAAACACACAGGATAGTGAAAGCCATCTGTGCTGACCCTTGCTTATCACTCCATAATGACTGCCTAACCTCTTGCCCACGTTGTCCCTGTTCTCCCATGCGGATCAAGCCGTCTGAGCAAGATCCAACAAAATATCTTCACATCAGGGAATGGGAAACCAGGTAGCACTGAGAAATGGGTTGGTACAAAACCCCTCTGACCGATAGCAGGGTTTGAACTACCACAGAGAGAGAAACAAAGAGAGAGTTGTCTTGCTAAACACTTTCTTGGCCAGCGAGGTTCAGTACTCAGTCAAACTCCATCATTGTGTCCTCAGTGCAAACCCATTCTGCACAGTATGGAGGGAGAGACAATGCTGCACATTACTGAGGAGCCTCTTAATTCACAAACTATTCACTCAAAACTCAGTCAGTGAGTATACTATTGTCTGACATTGGGATTTTCTTTGCCAAATAGAAATAAAATAATTACCATTAACAGTGTGGAAACAAGTCTGATTTAATGCAATAAATATGATTTAATACAACTTACATTGTCCCAAGACTTACCAGGAATACGAACACAGGCAAGGATGTAGTATACTCTTCTGACCATTTGCCTTGGAAGATGCATTTTGTTGCTTGTGAAACAAGTTCACCTTTCCTGATGCAGGGAATCTGTCAGAATTGGAGAATTCGCTGGGTATTGGAGCTGACACAGTTCCACAGTCTTTATTTTGTGTTCTGTGGTATCTCCACCGGGAAACTGTGATCACATCATCATTTTAAACAAACAGATTATGACAACATGTTTATTTTAATGATGTGATACCCATGAGATTTAGGTCTCACCTGAATAAACCAAAGACTGGATTAATCTTTTCCTATTGTGTCTTAAATATTAATTGCAAATTATCTTCAAACAACAAGATTTGTATTATTTCACACACTATCAGTCCCATCAAGATCTAAATAATTTTTGAGTTTTTCCCCCACTGATGCACTTCATTTTGCTGAGGCTACTCAATCATTTAGTACCTCATGTTGTAAAGCTCCTTGCGATTTCTTCTCCTGCACACTGTTACATCACTGCTTTCCTTGTTCATTCAGTTATCCAACTCAATTGGGAAATTTTACCCATGATTTAATACAAAAACTGATGCTGATGCTGATCAAAGCAAATGGTAGCAATTACAAGAGGTAATATCTTTTTCAAAACAAATACAAAAAACCCGAAGCCAATTCAGATCCTTCCCTTCAGAATCATTGAATGACAGAATCCCATAGAACAGTACAGGGCCTTTAGCCCATTGTCTTTCTTCTGCCCATATTACGCTAAATTCACAATACTTCCACTTTCCATCACTTGGATCATAGCCTTGAACGTTATGACGGTTCAACTGTTAATCCAAGTATGTTTTCAATGTTGTGAAGTTTCCCGTCTGGACCACCTTCCCAGGCAATGCAATCCAGGCCCCTACAATCTTCTGGGTGGGAAGATCTTTCATCATGTCCCCTCTAAACCTCCTGTCTTCAAGCTTACAATGATGCCATCTTATTATTTGCCCATGAACAAGGGGAGCATCTGTTTTCTATTCACCCTGTCCACACCCCTCAGTCTTATACACCCCGATCATGCACTAAAGAAAGCAGCTTGAGCTTATCCAGCCTCTCTCTTCACAGCGACATTGCTACAGCTCAAGCAACATTCTGCTGGATCTCCTTTGCACTCCCTTTGTTACAATCACATACTTCCCATCGTGCAGTGACCAGGACTGTACACAATACTCAGACTGTGACCCAAACAAAGCAGCACCTCCCTGCTCTTCTAATCGATGTCTCAATTGGGAAGGGCATGTGTCCTGTCTGCCTTCTTTACCCTGTCCTGCTGCCTTCAGGGATCTGTTAACAATCACCTCAAGATCTTTCTGTTCCTCTAAGTGTCCTGGTGTTCTGCCATTTATTGAGTGTTGCCTTGTCTTGTGACTTCTGCCAAAGTGTATCACCTCACATTTATCAGGGTTCAACTTCATCTGCCACTGATTTGCCCGTCTGACCAATCTGTCTGGATCTATCTATAACCGATGACTATTTCTCTCGCTGCCAACTACTCGGTCAATATTTGTGTAATATACAAACGTATGTATCATCACCAACCTCCCCTTGTACCTACGCCCACATCACCATACCTACCCTGCACACCCCGAGTGATCCCACCCCCTCCCCACACAAACATGCGCCTTTATCAATGTCATTTGTGATTATCACAAAGAATGAGTCACCCAGCACTGAGAGCTGTGGAACACCATTGGACACCAGCTTCCAATTACCCAAAACGCCTTCTATCAACACCCTCTGGTTTCACTGACTGAACTCATTTTAGAGCCAAGTTGCCAAGTTACGCCGGATGCCACGTGTTTTTACCTTCGTTATCTCCCATGTGGGTCCTGGTCAAAGGCTTTTCTGAAATCCTCACAACCTATAGCAATTGACCTACTCTCATCTATACACCTGGTCACCTCCTCAAAAAGTTCCACCAGATTGGTTTGGCAAAACCCTACTCTGACAAAGCTGTGCTGACTCTCCATGATCAAACCGTGCGTCTTGAAATGGAGATTAATTCCCTCCTTCGAAATTTTCTCGAATAGCTTCTCTAACACTGATATAACACACACTGGTCTGTTATTCCTGGTCTATCTTTATTGCCTTTCTTGAAAAGTTTGATTTTATTTGATTTGATTTATTGTCATGTGCACCAAAGTACAGTGAAAAAACTTTGTTTACGAGCAAAACAGGCAGATCATAGTAAGCAAGGATGTACAGATTAGAAATACTGAGATAGAAGTACACAGATAACATTGCACAGCGCGTACTACTCAACAGTGACCCTGCACCGCTGTCTGACCCCGCACTGACCCTGCACAGCCATGTGACCCAGCACTGACCCTGCTCAGCTGTGTGACCACACAGTGACCCTTCACAGCCGTGTGAACTTGCTGAGACCCTACATCACTGTGTGACCCAGCAGTGAAACTGCACCGCCTTGTGACCCTGCATTGACCCTGCAGTGACCCTGCACAGCCATGTGACCCAGTGGTGACCCTACACAGCAGTGTGATCCAGCAGTGACCCTGCACAACCATGTGACCCGACAGTGACCCTGCACAGTCGTGTGACCCATCAGGGACACTGCACAGTCCTGTGACCATGCAGTGACCCTGCACAGTTGTGTGTCCCAGCAGTGACCCTGCAGTGACCCAGCACAGCCGTGTGACCCAGCAGTGACCCTACACAGCTGTGTGTCCCAGCAGTGACTCAGCACGGCCGTATGACCCAGCAGCGTCCCTGCACAGCCGTGTGAACCAGCAGTGACCCTGCACCGCCATGTGACCCTGCAGTGACACTGCACAGCCGTGTGAGCCTGCAGAGACCCTGCATCACTGTGTGCACCAGCACTGACCCTGCACAGCCGTGTGACCCAGCAGTCACCCTGTACAGCCGTGTGACCCAGCAGTGACCCTGCACCGCCATGTGACCCAGCAGTGACCCTGCACAACCGTATGACCCAGCAATGACCCTGCACAGCCGTGTGACGCAGCACTGACCCTGCATCACTGTGTGACCCAGCAGTGGCC
This sequence comes from Chiloscyllium plagiosum, assembly GCF_037043375.1. Taxonomy (NCBI): domain Eukaryota; kingdom Metazoa; phylum Chordata; class Chondrichthyes; order Orectolobiformes; family Hemiscylliidae; genus Chiloscyllium; species Chiloscyllium plagiosum. The sequence goes on along the minus strand of NW_028270252.1, from coordinate 23,480 downwards.
CTGCACAGCCGTGTGACCCAGCAGTGACCCTGCACAGCCGTGTGACCCAGCAGTGACCCTGCACCGCCATGTGACCCATCAATTACCCTGCACAGCCCGTGTGACCCAGCACTGACCCTGCACAGCCGTGTGACCCCGCAGTGACCCTGCACAGCCGTATGACCCTGCAGTGACCCTGCACAGCCGTGTGACGCAGTACTGACCCTGCATCACTTTGTGACCCAGCAGTGACCCTGCACCACTGTGTGACCCAGCAGTGACCCTGCAGAGCCGTGTGACCCAGCAGTGACCCTGCACAGCTGTGTGACCCATCAATGACTCTGCACAGCCTTGTGACCCAGAAGTGACCCTGCACAGCTGTGTGACCCAGCAGTGACCTTGCACAGCCGTGTGACCCTGCACTTAACCTGTACTGCCATGTGACCCAGCAGTGACTGCACAGCCATGTGACCCCGCAGTGACCCTGCACAGCGGTATGACCCAGCAGTGACCCTGCACAGCCGTGTGACGCAGCACTGACCCTGCATTCACTTTGTGACCCAGCAGTGTCCCTGCACGACTGTGTGACCCAGCAGTGACCCTGCACAGCTGTGTGACCCAGCAGTGACCCTGCACAGCTGTGTGACCCAGCAATGACTCTGCACAGCCGTGTGACCCAGCAGTGACCCTGCACAGCCGTGTGACCCAGCAGTGACCCTGCACAGCCGTGTGACCCTGCACTGAACCTGTACTGCCATGTGACCCAGCAGTGACTGCACAGCCATGTGACCCTGCAGTGACCCTGTACAGCGGTGTGACTCTGTAATGACCCTGCACAGCCATGTGATCCTGCAATGATCCTGCACAGCCGTGTGACCCTGCACTGAACCTGTACTGCCATGTGACCCAGCAGTGACTGCACAGCCATGTGACCCTGCAGTGACCCTGTACAGCGGTGTGACTCTGTAATGACCCTGCACAGCCATGTGATCCTGCAATGATCCTGCACTGCTGTCTGACCCAGCACTGACCCTTTACAGCCGTGTGACCCTGCACAGCCGAGTGACCCAGCCGTGACCCTGCACAGCCGAGTGACCCAGCAGTGACCCTGCATCGCTCTCTGACCCTGCAGTGACCCTCACAGCTGAACGCCTTTGCTGTTTGGTTTCACGCTCTGAATATGGAGTTCAGTCTGAGAAAAACAAACAGTGAAATTCACAGCTGTGGAGAAAACACACAGCAGGGGAACTGCTCACTTTGTTTGAAAAATCCTTCCTTACACCTCTTTTTAAATCTAAAATAATGAGTTGAATGGGGCTTTATTGAGATCTCTCTTGATTAATGTTTAAAAAAATATAAATCACAGATGCCAAGTTATCCGAGGGCAGTGTTTTTCTCAGCAGTAAGACTATGCTATTTTTTCGGTGTGTGGATTGTTCAAGTGCAGTGATGGCCTTTGGGAAAGTGATGTCCTCTTCTTGTCGGAGGTGGGAGATTAGGGATAGTTTCCATGGTACTGGTAATGATGTTTCTACAAAGTATGTCTTGTTGCAAATGCTGTCAGTTTGCCTTTGTAGGTTGAAGCGACCGTTAGAGGCAATGAGGAATTTTCAGGAGCTACGGGGTGTGATGGATGGCAGTTGCAGGGAGGGAGATAAATCAAAGATGCAGTCAGCTAGATGGGTGACCTCCAGGAAAGGTAGGAGAGGGAGGCAGGTCAGACAGGAACCTCCTATCGAAATTACCATCTCAGACAAGTACACTGTTTTATACAGTACATGAATGTGAAAGAGAGAGTGTATGCGAACGTGAGAAAGAGTTTGTGCGAAAGCAAGAGAGAGAGTATGTGCAAATGCAAGAGAGAGAGAGAAAGTGTGTGCGAACACACGAGAGAGAGTTTATGTCAATGGGAGAGAGACAGAGAGTTTACACGAATGTGAGAGTGTGTGCAAATGAATGAGAAAGAGAGTGTGTCCGAATGCGAAAGGAAGTGTGTGTGTATGCGATAGAGAGTATGCATGCGTGCAAGGGGAAGAGTGTGTACATGAGCGAGACATTCGGCGCATGTGCAAAAGACAGTGTACGTATGAAAGCAAGACAGTGCATGCAAGAGAGAGAGAGTGCGTATGCAGTGTCAGAAAGGTTGTGTGGGTGCAAACAAGGGAGTGTGTCTTCGAGAAAGTGCGCGAGAGAGAGAGCATGCGAGAGAATGTGTCAGAAAGAGAGCATGTGAGAAAGAGAGAGTGTGTGTGCCTGCATGAGAGAAAGAGACTGCGTGTGGGTGAAAGAGAGAGTGTGCGAACAAGAGCGAGAGTATGCACATGCGAGAGAAAGAGTGTGTGTGTATGCAATAGACTGTGCATGTGAGAGAAAGCGAGCGTGTCCTTGTAAGAGAGAGTGTCCCTGTGCAAGAGAGGCAAAGTGCACGAATGCACAAGGGAAGGAGTGTCTGAGTGCATGAGAGAGAATGAGTGTGTGCACATGCAAGAGAGATAGCGGGTGTGTGTGAGAGAGATAGTGTATGCAAAACAGAGTGTATACATGAGAGAGAGAGATTGCATGCGAGAGAAAGGAAGTGCGTGCATGCGAGACAGAGCGTGCACGTGTGAGCGATAGAGTGCGTGTGCAAGAAAGAATGTGAGCATACAGGAAAAAGAGAGAATGTGTGTGAGATGGTGACTGTGTGCATGTAAGAGTGCGTGTGCGAGAGAGAACGTGTGCATGCGCAGAAGAGAAATGTGTACGTGTGCAAGACAGAATGTGCGTGCAGAGAGAGAGAGTATGTGCATGTAAGAGAAAGAGTGTGTGTGCAAGAGAGTGTGTGTGCACGTGAGAGGAAGTGTGCGTATGCACATTGTATGTCAGTGTTCCTCCGAGAGAGGGTCTGCCTGCGAGAGAGAGTGCCTGTGAAAGTGTGCATGTGAGAGGGAGTGTGTGCATGTGAGAGAGTGTGTGTATGTGAGAGAGAGTGTGTGCATGTGAGGGAGAGTGTGTGCATGTGAGAGAGAGTGTGTGCATGTGAGGGAGAATGTGTGCATGTGAGGGTGAGTGTGTCCATGTGAGAGGGAGTGTGTGCATGTGAGAGAGAGTGTGTTCATGTGAGAGAGAGTGTGCATGTGAGAGGGAGTGCGTGCATGTGAGAGAGAGTATGTGCATGTGAAAGGAAGAGTGTGTATGCATATTGTATGTCAGTGTACCTCCGAGAGAGGGTGTGCCTGTGAGAGAGAGTGAGCATACAAGAGAGAGTGTGCGAGACAGAGAGTTTACATCAATGTGTGAGAGAGAGTTTACGCAAATGTGATAGAGTGTGCACAAATCCAAGACACACAGTGTGCGAACACAAGAGGGAGAGTGTGTGAAAACGTGTGTGCGTGTATGCAAGAGAGAGAGTATGCACGGGTGCAAGAGGAAGAGTGTTTGCATGCTCGAGACATTAGGCACGTGTGTGAGAGAGAGTGTGTACGAGAGAGAGCATGCAACAGAGAGAGAGTGTGTGCTTGCATGAGAGAACGAGACTGTGTGCGAGTGATAGAGAGAGTGTGTGCAAACAAGAGAGACTGTGCACAAGAGAGTGTGCACATGCGAGAGAGGGTGCATCCTTGTAAGAGAGTGTATCTGTATAAGAGAGACAGAGTGCATGCGTGTACAAGAGAAAGATCGTGTCCGTGTGAGAGAGACATCGTGTGCAAAAGAGAGTGGGTGCAAGAGAAAGAGATTGCATTTGGGAAAAATGAAGTGCATGCATGCGTGAAAGAATGTGTGCGAGAGATAGAATGTGTGCAAGAGAGAACGTGCGCATATATAAAAGAGAGAATGTGTACGCGTGTGTGCGAGAATGCGTGCGAGAGAGAGAGTATGTGCATCTCAGAGAGTGTGTGCATGTGAAAGGACGAGTGTGCACATGCATATTGTATGCCAGTGTACCTCCGAGAGAGGGTGTGCCTGCGAAAGAGAATGCCTGAGAGAGAGGTTGTGCCTGTGAGAGGGAGTGTACCTGTCAGAGAGAGTACGCGTGAAGAACTGAATGTGGTATGCGAGGGTCTGTGTGTGCGTGTACACGTGTGAGAGCGCGAGTGAATGAGAGTGAGGGATGGTGTATGGTTTGTGAATCATACCTGGGTCAGGTACATAAAAACATGGTTTACACACAGTTACATAAAGGAGTGACTGCATTGACACTGAAAGTGTGCACTCAGATAGACACATACATACCAGGAATGATCTTTCTCTCTCTGCCTCTCTCTCTCTCACACACATACCCACACAAAGGCACTTATGTGATGATAATTGAGCTCAGACCCTCACTGACTCTCTCCCCTGACAAAACCTGCGCACAGTCCCCATAAAAAAAGGCAGTCCTATACTGAGGACAGTTTGGGGTCGGGTGGGTGGAGTTGTGCGGGGGGGGGGGGGGGGGGAATGTGGATATTGAAGAGTAGGCATGTGATCAATGTTTTCATTCCCAATCGCTGCTGGTATATTTGAGAAGGGGAACGGAAATAAGAGATTGAAAGTTAAGTTAGAAATGGCTGCATGTCGAGCAGGGCAAGGAGAGACAGAGACAGAGAAACACAGGGACAGCGAGAGACAACGAACAAAGAAATTTACAGCCCAGGAACAGTCCCTTTGGCCCTCCAAGCCTGAGCCAATCCAAATGTACTGTCTAAACCTGTCGCCCAATTCCTAAGTATCTGTATCCATCTGCTCCCCACCTACTCATGCATCTGTCCAGACACATCTTAAATGTACCTACCGTGCCTGTCTCTACCACCTTTGCTGGCAACCCATTCCAAACGCCCACCACCCTCTGTGTGAAGTACTTGCCACGTGTATCCCCCTTAAACTTTCCACCTCTCACCTTGAAAGTGTGACCTCTTGTTATTGAATCCTTCACTCTGGGAAAAAGCTTGTCTCTATCCACCCTGTCTATACCCTTCATGATTTTGTAAACCTCAATCAGGTCCCCCCTCAATCTACCTTTTTCTAATGAAAATAAACTTAACCTACTCAACTGCTCTTCATACCTTCCATACCAGGCAACATCCACATAAACCTTCTCTGCACCCTCCCCAAACCGTCCACATCCTTTTGGGAATGTGGTAACCAGAACTGTACACAGTATTCTAAATGTGGCCGAACCAATGTCCTTTACAATTTTAATATGACTTGTCAGCTCTTATACTCAATACCCCGTCCAATGAAGGCAAGCATACTATATGCCTTCTTGACCACTCTAACCACCTGTGCAGCAACCTTCAGGGTACAATGGACCTGCACACCCAGATCTCGCTGCCCATCAACTTTTCCCAAGGCTCTTCCGTTCATTGTTTAATTCGTTCTAGAATTAGTCTTGCCTAAATGCATCACCTCACATTTGTCTGGATTAAAATACATCCGCCACTTTTCCACCCAACTCTCCAGTCTATCTATATCCTCCTGCATTATCTGTCAGTCCCTTATGATTTCTGCTACTCTACCAATCTTTGTGTCATCTGCAAACTTGCCGATCATAAAAACAGTGCCCTCTTCTAGATCATTTATGCATATTACAAACAACAGTGAACCCAATACTGACCCCTGTGGAACACCACTGGTCACCTTTCTCCAGTTTGAGAAACTCCCTTCAACTACTACTCTCTGTCTCCTATTGCTCAACCAGTTCTTTATCCACCTCGCTAGAACACACTGCACACCATGTGACTTCACTTTCTCCATTAGTCTACCATCGGGAATCTTATCAAACGCCTTACTAAAGTCCATATATATGACATCAACAGCCCTTCATTCATCTATCAACTTGATCACAACCTCAAAGAACTCTATTAAGTTGATAAGGCATGATCTCCCCCACACAAAACCATGTTACCTGTCACTCATAAGTTCACTCTTTTCGAAATATAAGAACGAGCAGCACTTTAAAAGCCATTGCTTCCAAGCAAACCTTTTGCACTATAACCTGGTGTTGTGTGAATTCATGGGACATTGGAACCAGTACCTGGGACGAATGGACCTGCACTCTCACATCTCTCTGCACATGAAATTCCCCAAGGCTCTTCCGGTTTTTGTATAATTTGCTCTAGAATTTGTCTTGCCTAAATGCATCACCTCGCATTTGTCTGAATTAAAATCCATCCGCCACTTTTCCGTCCAACTGTCCAACCTATCTATATCCTCCTGTATTCTCTGTCAGTCCCTTATGCTTTCTGCTACTCTACCAATCATTGTGTCATCTGCAAACTTGCTGATCATACCAACAGTGACCTCTTCTAGATCATTTATGTATATTACAAACAACATTGACCCCAGCACTGACCCCTGTGCAACACCACTGCTCACCTTTCTCCAGTTTGAGAAACTCCCTTCAACTACTACTCTCTGTCTCCTGTTGTTCAACCAGTTCTTTATCCACTGGAACACACTGCACACCATGTGACTTCACTTTCTCCATTAGTCTACCATGGGGAATCTTATCAAACGCCTTACTAAAGTCCATGTATATGACATCAACAGTCCTTCATTCATCTATCAACTTGATCACTTCCTCGAAGAACTCTATTAAGTTGATAAGGCACGATCTCCCCCACACAAAACCATGTTGCCTATCACTCATAACCCATTCTTTTCTAAATATAAATAAATCCTATCCCTCAGAAGAGAGAAAGATAGAGGGAGAGAGAGACAGACAGACAGACAAGGACAGCGAAAGAGATTTGATTCTGGGAACCACATGTCCAGCAGGAAGTTCCCGAGAGATCCTTGGCAAATACCCCCTCCCTTCCCAGCGCTGTGTGTGTCAGGGTGTCTTCAGTCAAGCTCTTAGACACGAGTGTGGGACCAATGATTCAGAGACCTCCTTAGGGAGCAGACTGACAGATGTTGCAATGTGTCAGAGATGCAGTGGAGGAGTCCACAAACCACTCACCGAGAATAAATGTGGACAAGAAATTGTCAGATTTATTCTCAAACCCTGTTTTCTCTCTCTCGCCTGTCCGATTGAGAGTGTGTGACTGTGTGTGTGTGTGAGATTGTGTTTCTGTGTGTTTATTCAAGTTTCCAGCCTGTGTTTAATTGCTGTCTTCTGATTTGTTGGTATTTTGATGTTGCAGTGATGCTATGCAATGCATTGATGATGGAGATGGGGATGAGGAAGGAGGAGTGCTTTTAAACCGAGGATCCTGCTGTGTACTTTTGCATCAAAGTGCTTTCACTCGGCCTTTTCAACTCCTCTTTTTCCTCTTTTATGCTCACAAACTTTTGTTGGGAAAGCTGCAAAGTGAAGATTCAAAATGACTGGGGCCAGGAAAGCCTTGGATAAGAACAACCTCCAGAGGGGTAGCACAGGCCTGAGGCCTAAGGCCTGTTCACCAGGCTGCACCCTGTGGGGCTCAGCTGAGGTCAAAAGGGTAACTAGGGAGAAAATAGGGCCCCTCAAAAATCAGCAAGACAGCCTCTATGTGGAACCACAGGAGATGGGGAGATACGAAACGAGTATTTTGCATCAGTGTTTCCTGTGGAGAAGGGCATGTGTTATGAAGTTGAAGGTGTGCACTATACCTTTAAGAGACAGCGAAAGCTGAAAGCTTCCAAGCACCTATCATGTCACTGACTAGCATTCACAGAATGACCTGGAAAATTGAAAGGTATAACATTTGGTTGTAACGTAGATACCTCCGTTGTTTTCACAACAGTTGGAATTTAACCAATCAAGTTAAATTATGCCCCAAGATGATAAAACGCAATCAAATTAGAATTTTACTGTTCTGACAACATCCAACCAATTAGATGAGCTAACGTTTCGGGTATAAAAACCAGGCATTTTGGACAGTTAGCCAGAGAGATAGAGCACCAACTGCCATTGACAGATTTCTATTCACAACATTCACGATTAAACGTACCTTTTTCATATGAAACATCTTTGCAGCAGAAGACTGAAGATGATCCAGGGAGATCTACAAATAGAAGACCAACACTGGAGACGACAGACACCGTCTGGTTTTGAAAAGTACGTTGCTCTAATTTTAATCAGGGCTCTTATTGGATCAGTATATTGTTATAGAGTGGGAGGTAGATAAAACCCTTTAAGAGAAAGGAAGCTGCGGCTGTAAATAGTCGTTTAGTCGTCACTTTTACAGTTAAAGAATAAAAGTCATGTTTCTTCTTTAAATAGTGGAATTTGGGGAGTTCTCTGTCCCTCATACTTGAACAGATTATGAGCTGATTTTCTCTGTGTTTGGTTTAATTAGCAGAAGGAGCGTTTACCATCATGTCGTAAGACATGGAAGATGACATCATGAAAATGTCCAAACTAAAGAGGAGGAGGTGCTGGATGTCTTGAAATGAATTAAAGTGGATAAATCCCCAGGACCTGATCAGGTGTATCCTAGAACTCTGTGGGAAGCTAGGGAAGTGATTGCTGGGCCTCTTAATGAGATATTTGTGTCATCGATAGTCACAGGTGAGGTGCCAGAAGACTGGAGGGTGGTTAATGTGACAGGGAAGAGACAGGGAACTATAGACCAGTGAGCCTGACATCGGTGGTGGATAAATTGTTGGAGGGAATCCTGAGGGACAGGATGAACATGTGTTTTGAAAGGCTGGGACTGATGTCTCACAAAATTGATTTAGTTTTTTGAAGAAGTAACAAAGAGGATTGATCATTATAGGAAAGTACACGTGATCTATATGGACTTTAGTAAGGCGTTTGATAAGGTTCCTCATGGTTAGCAAGATTAGATGTCATGGAATACAGGTAGAACTAGCCATTTTGATACAGAACTGGCTCGAAGGTAGAAAACAGAGGGTTGTGGTGGTGGAAGGTTGCTTTTCACACTGGACGTCTGTCGGCAGTGGATTGCCACAAAGATCGGTGCTGGGTCCACTACTTTTCATTATTTATATAAATAATTTAGATGTGAACATAGGGGGTATAGTTAGTAAGTTTGCAGATGACAACAAAATTGGAGGTGTAGTGGACAGCGAAGAACCTTACCTCAGATTACAACAGGATCTTGATCAGATGGGCCAATGGACTGAGGAGTGGCCGTTGGAATTGAATTTCGATAAATGTGAGGTGCTGCGTTTTGAAAAATCAAATCAGAGCAGGACTTATACACTTAATGGTTTTGTCCTTGGGAGTGTTGCTGAACAAAGAGACCTTGGAGTGCAGGTTCATAGTTCTTTGAAAGTAGAGTCGTAGGTAGATAGGATAGCGAAGAAGGCATTTGGTCAGAGCATTGAGTGTAGGAGTTGGGAGGTCATGTTGTGGCTATGCAGGACATTGATTGGGCCACTTTTGAAATATTTGCATGCAGTTCTGGTCTCCATCCTATCGGAAGGATGTTGTGAAACTTGAAAGAATTCAGAAATGATTTACAGTGTTATCAGGGTTGGAGAGTTTGAGCTATAGGCTGAGACTGAATAGGTTGTGTCACAAGCTAATTGGCACAGGCTTCAGTAAGATTAAGCAAGTAAATGCGTGGCTGAAAGATTGGTGTGGGAAAAATGGTTTGAATTCATGGCTTGGAGTTGCCAGCATAGGACTGGGGTGGACAAAGTTAAAAGTCACAAAACATGAACCACCTGATGAAGGAGCAGTGCTTTAAAAGCTTTTGCTTCCAAACAAACCTTTTTCATTATAACCTGGTGCTGTGTGAATTTTAACTTTGAATTCATGGGACATTTGCACCAGTAGCTGGGAAGAAGGGACCTGTTTTGATGGGATGGTCTTCATCTGAACCATGCTGGACCAGAGTCCAAGAAAATCGCTTAACTCGGGCTGTAGACAGGGATTCAAAATAAATGGGGAGGGGGGGGGGTATTTTATCAGGGAAATTAGGAAACCCAAGAGGAGATAAGAACAGAGATCTCTGGAGAAGTTATTAAAATCTCCAGCACAGATACAAATAAGGCAGAGCGTATAGAAATGATTAGCATTCAAACTACAAAAACACTGGACAAACAAATGATAATGAGGAGGGGAAGATTAACACAGGGCTGAAGGTGTTCCATCTGAATGCACGCCGTAGAAGGAATAAGGTAAATGAGCTTGTGGCGCAGATTGAAATGAGCAGGTATGATGCAGTGGGCATCACGGAGACATGGCTACACGGGGATCAGAAAAAGACAAGCAGGTGGGCAGATGGGGATGGGGTTGCTTTATTAGTCAGAAATGAAATTAAATTAATAGCAAGAAATGAAGGAGGTTCAGATCGTATAGAATTTGGGTGGTTAGAACCACCGTTGGTGTTATGTACAGCCTCCAAATAGCAGTCAGGAGCTGGGGCACAAGATACACCAGGAGATAGAATTGATGTGGAGGAAAGGTAAAGTTACAGTGATCATGGGGGATGTCAATACGCAGGCGGACTGGGAAAATCAGGTTGGTAGTGGATGGCAAGGAAAGGAATGTGTGAAATGTCTAGATTAGATTCCCTACAGTGTGGAAACAGGCCCTTCGGCCCAACCAGTCCACACTGACCCTACAAAGAGTAACCCACCCAGGCCCATTTCTCTCTGACTAATGCACCTAACACTATGGGCAATTTAGCATGGCCAGCCCACCTGACTTGCACATCTTTGGACTGTGGGAGGAAACCCACGTAGACATGGGGAGAATGTGCAAAGAGATGTCCACAAGATGGCTTTTTGGAGCAGCTTGTGGTGGAGCTCATGAGGGAGCAGTCAATACTGGATTTACTGTTGTTCAATGAGATAGACTTAATCAGGGAACGTAAGGTGAAGGAACCTTAGGAGGCAATCATCATATGATTGAATTTACTCTACAATTTGAGAGGAGATGGTCGAATCATAAGTAATGGTATTATCGCTAAATAGAGGCAACGACAGAGTCATGAGGGTGGAGCTGGGTAGAATTGACTGGGAGAAGTGCCTGACAGGACAGTGGAATAGCAATGGCAGGCGTTTCTGGGAGTATTTCATGAGACACAACAGAGATTCATCCCGAGGAAAAAGAAGCATGGTCCAGGGAGGAAGAGACAACAATAGCTGAGTTGGGAAGTCAGGGATTGCAGAAAAGCAAAAGAGAAAGCACCGAATGTGGTGAAGGACAGTGAGAAACCAGAGGATTGGGAAGCTTATAAAGACCAAAAGAGGGCAACACAAAAAGGAATAAGGCGAGGGAGAAGATAAAATATAAGGGTAGGTTTGCCAGTAATTTAAAGGAAGACTGTAAGAGTTTCTTTCGATATGTAAAGGGCAAAAGAGAGGCAAAAGTGGATATTGGGTCACTGGAAAAGGACACTGGAGAAGTAGTGGTTGGGAACAATGAAATGGCTGAGGAACTGCACAAGTACTTTGTGTCAGGCTTCACTGTGGAATACATGAGGAATATCCCAATACATACATTGAGGGGACAGAGCTGAGTATGGTGGCCATCACCAAGGAGACAATTTTAGAGAACCTGAATGGCCTGAAGGTGGATAATCACTTGGACCAGATGGACTACACCCCAGACATCTAACGGAGATAGCTGAAGAAATAGTGGAGGCATTAGTGTTGATCTTTCAGGTATCGTTAGAATCAGAAAGTATCCCAGAGGACTGGAAAATTGCCAAGGTAACACCCCTGTTTAAAAAGTGAGTAAGGCAGAAAATGACAGACTGATTAGCCTAACCTTGGTCATGGGTAAGATCCTGGAATCCATTGTGACTGGTGAAATTTCTAAATACTAAGAAGTGCAATGTAAAATAGGGCAATGTCAGCAAAGTCATCAAGGGAAGTCCTGCCTGACAAATCTTCTGGAATTCTTTTAGGAAGTAATGGGAAGGTTGGACTAAGGAGAGTCGATGGATGTTATCTACCTGGACTTCAAGAAGGCCTTTAACAAGGTTCCATACAGGAGGCGACAGAGTAAGAAGTGTTTGTAACTCATGTTGATTGTCATCCACGTGTGTGGCTACTAATGATAGCTGGTCGTGTCGTTTCGTGGCGAGTTGGTGTTCATGGATACGGATCGTTACCTGTCATCCTGGTTGTCCTATGTAGTGTTTTGTGCAGTCCTTGCATGGGATTTTGTACACTACGTTGGTTTTGCTCATGCTGGGTATCGGGTCCTTTGTCCTGGTGAGTTGTTGTCTGAGAGTGGCTGTTGGTTTGTGTGCTGTTATCAGTGCTAGTGGTCGTAGTAGTCTGGCTGTCAGTTCAGAAATGTTCTTGATTTATGATAACGTGGCTAGTCCTTTGGGTTGGGGAATGTCCTCATTCCATTGTCTTCCCCTTAGGCATCTGTTGATGAAATTGCGGGGGTATCCGTTTTTAGTGAATAAATTGTAGAGGTGTTCCTTTTCCTCTTTTTGCAGTTCTTGTGTACTGCAGCGTGTTGTGGCCCTTTTGAACAGTGTCTTGATGCAACTTCATTTGTGTGTGTTGGGGTGGTTGCTTTCGTAGTTCAGGACTTGGTCTGTGTGTCGCTTTTTAATTCCTACACCCTTTTAACTGTTGTAATTGCACCAGCCTCCACTACTTCCTCTGGCAGCTCATGCACACAGTGCCCTCTGTGTGAAAAATGTTCCGCTTAGGTACCTTTTATGTTTCCCCTCTCAACTTCAATAGATGCCATCTGTTTCTGGACTCCTCCACCACAGGGAAATCACTTTGCCTTTTTACCCTTTTGAGACCCTTCATGATTTGGGAACCTCTATAAGGTGACCCCTCAGCCACTGACACTCCAAGGATTATAACCTCAACCTATACAGTCTTAACCTCCAGCACAAACCCTCCAACCTTGGCAACATCCTTATAAATCTTTTCTGAACCCTTTAAAGTTTCACAACACCCTTCTGTTAGGAGGGAGTCCAGAATTGCACATTATATACTAAAAGTGGCCGAACCAATGCCGCAACATGGCCTCCCAACTCCTTTACACAATTAACTGAGCAATAAAGACAAAAGTGCTAAAGGCCTTCTTCACTATCCTATCGAAATGTTAGTCCACTTTCAACGATCTATGAAGGTGCACTTCAGGTCTATTTCTTCAGCAATACCCAAGTACCTTGTCCATTCAGTGAATAAGTCCTGCTCTCTTTTGCCTTTCCAAAACGCAGCACCTCAGACTTGTCTAAATTAATCTCCATCTTCCACTCCTCAGCCCAGTGGCCCATCTGATCAAGATCTGTTGTAATCTGAGATAATCATCTTCACTTTCTTCGACACCTCCAATTTTACTGTCATCTGCAAACTTACTAACCATTCGTCCTATGGTCACATCGAAATCATTTATATAAATGACAAAACAACAATGGACCCCGCACCAATCCTTGTGGCACTCCACTGGTCACAGGCCTCCTATCTGAAAAGCAAACCTTCACCACCACCCTCTTTCTTCAACCTTCAATAAAAAGAAGTGTTGCAAGCTTCAGTTAACTGAAGATTCAGATCAGTGCATCACTAAATGAAAAAAATATGCAGGGCATCATTAATTGGAGATTTCATGCAGGTGCCATTTAAATTCGAAGTGGGAGAACTGGGGCAGGATAACACTCAATGGGAGAATTGGTGCAGTTCCAGGATGTGTGCAGGATAGGGAAATGGGAGAAATAGCCATAAATAGAGTCATACAATCACAGAGATTTACAACACAGAATCAGATCCTTCGGTCCAACTTGTCCATGCCACAATTTAAGAATTCTGGCAGTGCTCCACTAAATTGGAGAATCATTGCAAGGAACTACTTACTGGGAGAATTGGAGAAGGGCTTATCGAAATGTGAGAAATGTAACAGGGCATCAGTTAATGGGAGAATTCGTGCAGTGTAACACTAAATGGGAGAATTCGGGCAGGACAATACTTGATGGGAGATTTGGAGTTGGACACCCCTAAATTGTTCAAGGACATCAGTCAGTATGAGGATTGGTGTAAGGCAACACTGAGTGGAGAACTTGTTCAGGACATCAGTAATTGGGGAAATGGTGCTAAGCAACACTGAATTGAAGAATCGGTGTGGGGCATCAGTAAATGAGAGACCTGGTGCAGGGTGCTGATAACTTCACGAATTGGAGCAAATGGGAGAACACGGGCAATGAATCAGAAAATAGGACAAATGTTGGAAAGGATTAGTGGTGGAGATTCAACACAGTGAACCACAAAATGGGGAAGTTGGTGCAGTTCACCACGAAAGGGGGGATATGTGTAGATTCAGTAATTTGGAGATTTTATGCCGGGAACGCAAGAAGAGAGAATTCTGGCAGCAGACTACTAAATGGGAAGTTTGTTGCAGGGAAATACTGAATGGAAGACCTGGTGCACAGTGGAGCTAAATTAGAGAATGAGTGCATGGCATCAGGAAATGGGAGAATTAGAGTAGGGCACCCTTAAATGGTAGAATCGGACTCGGGCATCAGTAAATGGAAGAATTAGTACATGAATATGAGTAAATGGGAGATTTGGTGGGGAACAGTAAATTGGAGTTTCGGTGCACAGTGCCATAACATTGGAAAACTGGTGTGAGTGTCGATATATTACAAAATTGGAGCAGAGCATGTCTAAATTGGGGAATAGGGGACAGAGAATCAATAAAAAGAAGAAATGTTGCAAGCATCGGTAAATTGGAGATTCAGTTCAGTGCATCACGAAATGAAAACAATTCAGCAGGGCATCCGTACGTGGAAGAAGTGTTTCAGGGAACAATTAAATGGAAGGAATTGACACAGGGCAACACTGATTAGAGAATTCATGCAGGTGCCTTCAAATTGAGCAGGATAATACTCAATGGGAGACTTTGGTGCAGTTTCAGGACTTGTGCAGGATTGGTAAATGGGAGAAATGGTGCAGAGCAGCAGAGCCATAAATAGAGTCATACAATCATAGAGATGTACAACATGGAAACAGACACTTCAGTCCAACTTGTCTATGTCTCAATTTTAGAATTTTGGCAACACTCCACGAAATTGGAGAATCATTCCAAGGAACGAATAAATGCAAGAATTGGGCAAGGGCTTATCAAAATCAGAGAGTTTGAAACAGGGCATCCGATAATGGCAAATTGGTGCAGTTAGCACCAAATGGAGAATTTGAGTTCAGCAGTAAATGGGAGAAATGTTGCAGTGTAGCACTAAATGGGAGAATTAGGACAGGACAATACTTGATGCGGGAATGACAGTAGTGCACCCTTAAATTGGGCGAGGGCATCAGTCAATATGAGGATTGGTGTAAGGCAAAACTGAATGGAGAACTTGTTCAGGACGTCAGTAATTGGGAAAAATGGTGCTAAGCAACACTGAATTGGAGAATCGGTGCGGGCCATCAGTAAATGAGAGACCTGGTGCACAGTGGAGCTAAATTAGAGAATTGGTGCATGGCAACAGTAAATGGGAGAATTAGGGGAGCGCACCCTTAAATAGTAGAATCAGTAAATGGAAGAATTAGTACAGGGATATGAGGAAATGGGAGATTTCGTGGAATTAGTAAATGGCAGATCTGGTGCAGAGTGCCATTACATTGGAAAACTGGTGGGAGTGCCAATATATTGGAAAATTGGAGCAGAGCACGTCTAAATTGGGGAATAGGGGCCAGGGAATCAATAAAAAGAAGAAATGTTGCAAGCATCGGTAAATTGGAGATTCAGTTCAGTGCATCACGAAATGAAAACAATTCAGCAGGACACCCGGACGTGGAAGAAGTGTTTCAGGGAAAAACTAACTGGAAGGAATTGATGCAGGGCAACAATAATTGGAGAATTCATGCAGGTGCCATTAAATTCTCAGTGGGAGGACTGGGGCAGGATAACCTCAATGAGTGAGTTGGTGAAATTACCGACTTAGTGCAGGATTGGTAAATGGGAGAATTGGTGCAGGGAAGCGGAGCACTAATTACAGCCTTAGCGATGTCCAGCACGGAAACAGACCCTTCGATCCAACTTGTCCACGCCTAAATTTAAGAATTCTGGCAGTTCTCCACTAAAGTGGAGAATCATTGCAAGAAACTACGAAATGCAAAATTGGAATAGGCCTTATCAAAATGTGAGAATTTGCAACAGGGTATCAGATAATGGGTGAATTAGAGCAGTTCAGCACAAAATGGGTGAGTTATGCGGTGTTGCACTAAATGGGAGAATTGGGGCAGGACAATGCATTTTGGGAGATTTAGCACAGGGCACCCCTAAATTGGGCGTGAGCATGAGACAGTATGAGGATTGGTGTAAGGCAAAACTGAATGGAGAACTTGTTCAGGACGTCAGTAATTGTGGGAAATGGTGCGAAGCAACACTGAATTGGAGAATTGGTGTGGGGTATCAGTAAATGAAAGACATGGTGCAGGGTGCTGATAACTTCGAGAATTAGAGCAAATGGGAGAACACATACAGTGAATCAGTAAACAGCAAAAAGGTTTCAAAGGATTACTGGTCAAGATTCAATACAGTGCACCCCGAATTTGGGGAGTTGATGCAGTTCCCCTCTGAGGGGAGTACATGTGTAGGATCGGTAATTTGGAGATATGATGCAGGAACCGCAAGATTAGAGAATTCTGGCAGCAGACTACTAAATAGGAGCATTGTTGCAGGGAAATACTGAATGGAAGAACTGGTGCACAGTGGAGCTAACTTAGAGAATGGGTTCGTGGCACCAGGAAATGGGAGAATTAGAGTAGGGCACCCTTAAATGGTAGAATCGGGCTCGGGCATCAGTAAATGGAAGCATTAGTACAGGGCTATGAGTAAATGGGAGATTTGGTGAGAAACTAAAAATGGGAGATTCGGTGCACAGTGCCATTACATTAGAAAACTGGGGTGAGTGTCAATATATTAGAAAATTGGAGCACAACTTGTCTAAATTGGGGACAAGGGTCGAGGGAATCAATAAAAAGAAATGTTGCAAGTATTGGTAAATTGGAGGTTCAGTTCAGTGTACTATGAAATCAAAACAATTCAGCGGGGCACCCATACGTGGAAGAAGTGTTTCAGTGAACAATTAAATGGAAGGAATTGATGCAGTGCATCAATAATTGGAGAATTCATGCAGGTGCCTTTCAATTGGGCAGGATAATACTCAATGGGAGAGTTGGTGCAGTTTCAGGATTGGTGCAGGATTGGTAAATGGGAGAAGTGGAGCCATAAATAGAGTCATACAATCATAGAGATGTACAACATGGAAACAGACACTTCAGTCCAACTTGTCTATGACTCAATTTTAGAATTCTAACAGCGCACCACGAAATTGAAGAATCATTCCAAGGAACTACTAAATGGAAGAATTGGGCAAGGGCTTATCGAAATCAGAGAATTTGGAATGGGGCATCCGATAATGGCAAATTGGTGCAGTTAGCAACAAATGGAACAATCTCAGTGTAGCGCTAAATGGGAGAATTGGGACAGGACAACACTTGATGCGGGAATGAGAGTGTGGCACCCCTAAATCGGGCGAGGGCATCAGTCAATATGAGAATTTGTGTAAGGCAAAACTGAATGGAGAACTTGTTCAGGACGTCAGTAATTGGAGGAAATGGTGCTAAGCAACACTGAATTGGAGAATCGGTGCGGTAGCCATCAGTAAATGAGAGAAAATGAGGTCTGAAGATGCTGGAGATCAGAGATGGAAATGTGTTGCTGGAGAAGCGCAGCAGGTCAGGCAGCATCTAGGGAACAGGAGAATCGACGTTTCGTGCATTAACCCTTCTTCAGGAATGAGGAAAGTTTGTCCAGCAGGCTAAGATAAAAGATAGGGAGGAGGGACTTGGGGGAGGCGCGTCGGAAATGTGATAGGTGGAAAAAGGTCAAGGTGAGGGTGATAGGACAGATTGGGGTGGGGGCGGAGAGGTCGGGAAGAAGATTGCAGGTTAGGGAGGCGGTGCATTCAGCATTCAGCACCGCCTCCCTAACCTGCAATCTTCTACCCGACCTCTCCGCCCCCACCCCAATCTGTCCTATCACCCTCACCTTGACCTTTTTCCACCTATCACATTTCCGACGCGCCTCCCCCAAGTCCCTCCTCCCTATCTTTTATCTTAGCCTGCTGGACAAACTTTCCTCATTCCTGAAGAAGGGTTAATGCCCGAAACGTCGATTCTCCTGTTCCCTAGATGCTGCCTGACCTGCTGCGCTTCTCCAGCAACACATTTCCATCAGTAAATGAGAGACCTTGTGCACAGTGAAGCTATATTAGAGAATGGGTGCATGGCAACAGTAAATGGGAGAATTAGAGTAGCGCACCCTTAGATGGTAGAATCGGGCTCGGGCATCAGTAAATGGAAGAATTAGTACAGGGATATGAGTAAATGGGAGATTTGGCGGAAACAATAATTGAGAGATCTGTTGCACAGTGCAGTTACATTAGAAAATTGGTGGTAGTGCCAATATATTAGAAAAGTGGAGCAGAGCATGTCTAAATTGGGAAATCGGGGCCAGGGAATCAATAAAAAGAAGAAATGTTGCAAGCATCGGTAAATTCGAGATTCAGTTCAGTGCATCACTAAATGCAAAAAGATATAATCAGCAGGGCATCTGTACGTGGAAGATGTGTATCAGGGAACGACTAAATGGGAGGAATTGATTCAGGGCCATAATAATTGGAGAATTCATGTCGGTACCATTAAATTCTCAGTGGGAGGACAGAGACAGAATAATCTCAAAAAGTGAGTTGGCGAAATTCCCGACATAGTGCTGGATTGGTAAATGGGAGAATTGGTGCAGGGAAGCGGGGCACTAATTACAGCCTTAGAGATGTACAGCACAGAAACAGACCCTTCAGTCCAACTTGTCCACGGCTGAATATAAGAATTCCGGCAGTTCTCCACTAAATTGGAGAATCATTGCAAGAAACTACTGAATGGAAAAGTTGGGAAAGAGATTATCGAAATGTGAGAATTTGCAACAGGGCATCAGATAATGGGTGAATTAGTGCAGTTCAGTGCTAATTGGCTGAGTTATGCTGTGTTGCACTAAATGGGAGAATTGGAGCGGGACATTACCTTTTGGGAGATTTAGAGTAGGGTACCCCTAAATTGGGCGAGGGCATCAGTCAGTATGGGTATTGGGGTATGGCAACACTGAGTGGAGAACTTGTTCAGGACATCAGTAATTGGGGGAAGTGGTGCTAAGCAACACTGAAATGAAGAATTGGTGTGGGGTATCAGTAAATGAGAGACCTGGTGCAGGGTGCTGATAACTTCTAGAATTGGAGCAAATGGGAGAACACAGGCAGTGAATCAGGAAATAGGACAAATGTTGCAAAGATTAGTGGTCGAGATTCAATACAGTGCACCACAAAATGGGGGAGTTGGTTCAGTACATCAATAAAGGGAGGATATATGTCGGATCGGTAATTTGGAGATATGATGTAGGGGTCCCAAGATTAGAGAATTCTGGCAGTGGACTACTAAATGGGAGAATTGCTGCATTGAAACACTGAATGGAAGACCTGGTGCACAGTGGAGCCAAATTCGAAAATGGGTGCATGGCACCAGTAATTGGGAGAATTAGGGTATGATTAGATTACCTACAGTGTAGAAACAGGACGTTTGGCCCAACAAGTCCACTCCAACCCTCCAAAGAGCAACCCACCCAGACCCATTCCCCTACACAAAACACTATCGGCAATTTAGCGTGGCCAATTCACCGAACCTGCACATCTTTGGTCTGTGGGAGGAAACCGGAGGAAACCCACGCAGACACGGGGAGAATGTGCAAACTCCACAAAGACAGTTGCCCGAGGTGAATTGAAGCCGGGTCTCTGGTGCTGTGAGGCAGCAGTGCTAACCAATGTGCCACCGTGCCGCAATAAATGGCACCTATAAATGGTAGAATCAGGCTCGGGCATCAGTAAATGGAAGAATTAGTACAGGGGTATGAGTAAATGGGAAACTTGGTGGGAATCAATAAATGGGAGTTTCGGTGCATAGAGCCATTACATTGGTAAACTGGTGTGAGTATCAACATATTAGAAAATTGGAGCAGAGCATGTCTAAATTGGGTAATGGGGCCTGGGAATCAATAAAAAGAAGAAATGTTCCAAGCATTGGTAAATTGGAGATTCAGTTCAGTGCATCACTAAATGAAAACAATTTATCAGGGCATCCGTACGTGGAAGAAGTGTATTAGGGAACAACTAAATGGAAGGAATTGATGCAGGTCATCAATAATTGGAGATTTCATGCAGGTGCCTTTCAATTGGGCAGGATAATACTCAATGGGAGAGTTGGTGCAGTTTCAGGATTTGTGCAGGATTGGTAAATGGGAGAAATGGTGTAGAGCAGCGGAGCCATAAATAGAGTCATACCATCATAGAGATGTACAACATGGAAACGGACACTTCAGTCCAACTTGTCTTTGACTCAATTTTAGAATTCTGGCAGTGCTCCACAAAATTGGAGAATAATTCCAAGGAACTACTAAACGGAAGAATTGGGCAAGGGCTTATCAAAATCAGCGAATTTGGAACCGGACATCGGATAATGACAAATTGGTGCAGCTAGCACCAAATGGGAGAGTTTCAGTTCAGCAATAAATGGGAGAATTGTTGCATGACAATACTTGATATGGGAATGAGAGAAGGGCACCCCTAAATTGGGTGAGGGCATCAGACAGTATGTGGATTTGTGTAAGGCAAAACTGAGTGGAGAACTTGTTCAGGGCATCCGTAATTGGGGTAAATTGTGCTAAGCAACACTGATTTGGAGAATCGCTGTGGGGTATCAGTAAATGAGAGACCTGGTGCTCAGTGGAGCTAAGTTATAGAATGGGTGCATTAAATGGGAGAGTTAGAGTAGCGCACGCTTAAATGGTAGAATCGGGCTCGGGCATCAGAAAATGGATGAATTAGCACAGGGATATGAGTAATGGCAGATTTGGTGGAAACAATAAATGGGAGATCTGGTGCACAATGCCATTACATTAGAAAATTGGTGGGAGTGCCAATATATTGGAAAATTGGAGCAGAGCATGTCTAAATTGGGGAATCGGGGCCAGGGAATCAATGAAAAGAATAAATGTTGCAAGTATTGGTAAATTGGAGATTCAGTGCACTGCATCACTGAATGAAGAAAAAAATCTACCGGGCATCCGTAGAAGATGTGTGTCAGGGAACAACTAAATGGAAGGAATTGCTACAGGGCAACAATAATTGGAAAATTCATGCAGGTGCCATTAAATCCTAAGTGAGAGGACTGGGGCAGGATAACACTCAATGGGTGAGTTGGTGCAGTTCCCAGATTTGTGCAGGATTGGTTAATGGGAGAATTGGTGCAGCGAAGCGGAGCCCTAAATGGAGCCTTAGAGATGTACAGCTGCTATATTTCCCACAACAGTGACTACACCTCACAAGGTCTTCAGTTGCTACGAAGCGCATTCAGAAATCCTGAATGTGTGAAAATACATTTAGAAATACAAATCAAGCCTTTGCAATGAATAAAAGACACAAGAACAGGGCAGGAAATTGATATCTATCAGTCTCATCTCACTGGAGAGAAATCAGGGAGAAAAACTGTACTTTTGATGTGATTGATACTTGAACAATTAAACACTAGTTCAATTGAAGAGGTAATTTACATCCAATGAAGTAAACTATTGTTGACCGAATAAACACAGACCCGTTCTGGATGCAATAATAGCAGAATACGATCATGTTACCCCACTAGAATGTGTGTGTCACCATACTCTTCCCAGACCACAGGGGCTGCTCTCTTCATTACAGAGAGAAGTGACTCATTAAAAGGTGTGAATGTGTTGGTGCTCACTGAGTACAGATGACTATGTGAAACCCTTCCTCCACTCTGTGCAGTCGTACAGTCTCTCTCTCTCTCTCTCTCTCTCTCTCTCTCTCTCTCTCACTCTCTCTCTCTCTCTCTCTCTCTCTCTCTCTCTCTATCTCTCCCTCTCTCTCTCTCTCTCTCTCTCTCTCTCTCTCTCTCTCCAGTATGGCCACGCTCGTGTATTTGAAGCTTTGCTGATTTAATAAATCCCTTCTCACACACAGAGCCGATGATTGGTCTCTCTCCAGTGTCAACTCAACGGTTGACATTAGGCTTAACTGGGAAGTTTATTTCTTCCTAAACCGAGCAGACACCGCTTCTCTCCCGATGATGAAGACGTTTGTCTGACATTAGTCTGGATTCCCACACATGGAACAGCTGAATGACTTGTCCCCCATGGGAACAGGTTGATGTTAAATTATGACCATTGAATTTAAGACGTTGACACATCTTAAAGTTCCTCCACAGTCAGGGAAAAGGTCTCTTGTCAGTGTGAACCCACTGGTGTTACATGAAGCTGGATGACAGAGTAAATCCCTTCCCACACATAGAGCAGGGGAACAGTGTCTCCCCAGAATGTCTGTGTCGACGAGTCTCCAGCTAGTTTGGGGATTTGCAATCCTTCTCACAATCCAAACATTTCCATGGTGCTGATCTCCTTACAAATCTCCATGTTGGATGATCTGTTGAATCTTTCCCATAAACACAATATATTTATGGCTTCTCTGTCTGTGGATTTTTAAAGAATGTTAACTCGATAATATTAAATAATTTCTGCAGTCAGTTCAGTGGAACACTCACACTCTTGTATATGTGTGTGTGTTTGTGTCTTTACCACTCACAATGCTTTGTGAGACCTTTGCTTCCAGACATACTAGATAAACATGTTCCCCTTGTGTCCAAATGAATTTCGTGACTCCGTTGGATCTTTATATCATGTATGTTTTGACTCACTCATCTTCAATTCTTCCAATCTATTTCTCTGTGAAATGATTTTCAAATATTATCGTGGTCCATAGAGGGTAAAATCTCTGAACAAATAAATCCAATTTCAGAAAGACATTGTTCCTCTAGTCTATACCTCCTACCAAATAAATGATCCAATCACATCAAAAGATGTAAAAAGCACAATCAAAAGCAAAAAGGAACCTTCCTGAATAAATCAAGTTGTTGTTCTAACATCTCTGAGACAACGTGTGCCCTGAGGTGCAAACCTGTTGTGTGATGTACCTCGCCAACTGGTGGACAGCACAGCCCCCTATCCAGAAGGATGTTACACAAGAGATGATCCTCTTTGCTGCTACTGTACATCAATGGGGAAGAAAGAGAATGGTGTAGGTTGTTGGCAATCAAGAGAGCTGTTTTGTCCGACATGTTGATGAGCTTCTTGTGTTGTTGAAGCAGCAAGTGGAGAGGATTCTGTAACACACCTGACTTACATCTTGTAAGGTGGACAATCAGGAGGTGAGTTGAGTGCTGTAAGATTTTTTTGCCTCTGCGCTGATCTTGTATCAATTGCATGGTTAGTCCTGGTCAGTTAGTGGTCAATGTTAGACCCTTGGAATGCTGTTCATGGAGGATTCAACAATGATATTGCTGTGGAATGTCAACAAGGGATACTCGGATTTTCTCTTGTTGAAGATGGTCTTTGCCAGGCACAGATGTGATACGGGTTGAAACTTTATTGCTGGAACAGCACAGCAGGTCAGGCAGCATCCAGGGAACAGGAGATTCGACGTTTCGAGCACAGGCCCTTCTAGGACAGACAGAGAGAGAGAGAGAGAGAGAAAGAAAGAGGACAGACA